>NC_081408.1:297497507-297797507 GCF_030272615.1 Cryptomeria japonica
ATAATATTTGTGAAAGATACTCTACCTAAATTATTCATTTTTAAATGGGGTCATAGATGAAATGCATTAATTTAGGCCTTTAATGTAGAATTTATTCTAACCAAACTTTTCCTTTTTTACATGCCAAATCACATTCATCAATAAGCATTCAATACTTCTATTTGATATCAAATACACCCCTAAGAACATCCTTATAAAAAATTAAAACTAGATAGAGAGAAGAAGGAGAGAGTTGCCAATCAATCAATACATGCATATCTATATACTAAATCACGCAAGGCCATGCAAGGATGATTAAATTTTCTATACACAACATCTTAATTATACAATGCAATGACTGACCACATACCCTGAGGCACACAAATTTAACCTTTCATGAGGTCTCCTAACATTACAAATAAAGCTAGAGGTCTTAAATCCTTACTGAAAGGTGAGATCTATACAAACAATATTTTTTACATACAAGATCACATATATAAACACACACACACACACACACACACACACACATACACATAGATACATTCCATGAAAATTTCTCCACAAACACATCATGACCTATACTAAGTCAAATTAATACGTAGACACAAGCATGTCATCTTATTAATCATAAATAAAGCAGTGTAACATTCCAACGTAATAAGCTAGTCATATGAACATAGCATCAATTAAGGGGACACATACAATTTCCTTTATAAAACGATCAATTATATACCTAAACCACCTTTAGCATTTGAGTAAGCACTACAAATTACAAGGCAAACCAAGGGCACATGGCTTCATATAACAATTACTTGCATCAAGGAGGTAAGCACAAGAAATGAATACACATGATTCACACAATTATAATTTTTGGAAAGAATGAGAGAGAGAGAGCACAAAACAAATACATCTAAAATATCCAAGGTCCTAATGACCTTTCCCAAACATAAATCTTGAATGGCGACCACAAGGCAAAAACACTATAACACACCACACAAGACTAAGGGCATAACCTTAACCAAAGATCCTTGTGTTTGCAACATAGACTTTGATACCAGATGTAATGCCTTGCTAAGGAACCCCAAAGGACAACTCATCTAACTAACAATCCTCAAGAATGAATTTTTTTTTTCTTTTCTAAAGAGATACATTTACACATTAAACTATAATAATCAATAATATAATATTTAACATGAGAACAACCTATCCAATCACAAGCGGAAACAACTTAAAACAATAACACCTACGTCCTCTAAGGTCCCCTAACGTCACTATGTGATGTAGGAGCATCCCTGGTTCTTGGAAATCTTACATCAACCAAAAACATTTTCTTTTGTTTTGCTTTTTGTTTTGCTATTTCAGAATTTCTTTCTATGTTTCTTTGTATTTACACACTAGACCTTATGTTCATCTATCTTATCCTAAGTCCGTGGGACATGTGGATATTTTTTCGGCAAGTTGTTGCTTTTGGAATCTGGGATAGTTTTCTAGCTTAGAGCATCGGAACTGCCTGGACCTATTTGCTAATGGAGAATCTTGTGGATATTTCTTGTAGCTTGCAGAGCGTAATTTCATTGCTTCCAACGCTCCTTGGCATGTGGCCGACCTTCCCTTGGGTCCACACATCATTCTACATTGTTTCTGGAGGGATTCCTTTGGCAAAGGTTGACCTAGTTGTTTTACACATTACATCTTCTGCAAGAAGATAGAGATTGCAGTTATGGAGTTGGCTCACATTCTTGCTTGAGATCAGATACTGTATTGAGCATGTTTATAATCAAGAATGTGTGTTGAATATTGTAAGACTACATGTTGTCAACTAGTTGTAATTGAATTCATGATATAATATAATTCAGATTCTGCATTGCCTCCATCACGTTGAGTTATTTGTTTTGTGTTTCATTTGTTGCATGGTCTAGACTATTCTCTTTGAGGACTTACTCCTGCAGTGATTGGACTACTACAAGGCAAAGCTAACACTTACTAAGCAATAAGAAGCAAATCTAAACTAACCATTGCATAACATAATGCTTTAGCATATATAGAAAAGTCTTAACATAGAAACAATATCATATAAGAACCAAACAACATGACTACCCTAGAAACTAGATTCATTTTAAATCCCAAATCCAAATGTTTCTAAGATTACTTTCCACATTATCATATAACCATAGAAATTGAACTTAGATAAATAAAAATATGCTCATGAAATATCATTTTATGTATAACCACTAACATCTTCTCACAAAGAACCTAATCGTTCATAAGGGATAGATGGTACTGACATCGTACTATCTAAACTCACAAAACAACCACATAGTTAACGATATTACATTAAATTCACATTATAGCTTCCTCTCAAAGAGAGTGTTCATATAACACAATGAATATAAATGGAGATCTATTCTAGATACATGAATGCAATATTATATAAGAGAATATAACTTGTATCTTGATTCCAAAGCACTTGTAACTAAAGAAGACATAGTCCATTCATGAAGCTCACAAACATATCACCAAAATTTCCAATAGAAGGAAGCATCAACCAATCAACCATGTGGAACCCTAAGGCCCCACACACAAAACATACCACTAAGGCTAACACTAATTCAACCATGGAAATACAATGAACAGACGAATTCAACAATCACAAGACTAGAACAAAAAAATAAAACTGACTACTAGAGGCTTCGACAACATCACATAGGATAGGGTACTAGGCTACAACTAGGGAAGAGTGTCATCACATGGCATCAACATGGGTTTCCTTAGCAGTATGAACCTCTCCAAACTCTTGACCCTTGTTCCCATTTGACTGCACATGTGGAACTAAACAATCCTTCCATGGAGGCAAGGAAGTTCAATTTGCCATACATGCCATCCAAATCTTATTTTGAGTCTAAATGAGTACTCTAGGCCATGAGACCTCATCCTTTGTCTATACGAGCACACAAGGCATGACTAGGGAACCAACAATTATCTTATTAATGGATGTTCAACCCATCCCTTAATTCATTTAATTTAATGTTATCACTTGATTAATCCAACTCTCAATGAGATTCCCTGACAACCACTTTAGGGACATGACACCCACTTGAGTGCCACTCCCCCTAACTTGCACCTAGGAACCAATAACCCATGGGTAATAAAAAGAGGATCACAACAACCTCATAACATGAGTTACATATAATGATTCATCACAATCTATCTCATAAATAAATATCTCATAAATTTAAACAGGACTTCCATAAGACCCCAATCAACAAAAGGGTTGAGTCGTGAATCCATTGATTCATAATCATCAATGCATGAGATTGGGCCTATGATCACAAATCAAAATGCAAGTATCCATACATAAATCAGACCTTACAAATAATATATCATAATCACCATATAATTCACATCACATTATATCAAAATTTAAACCATAACTTACTTTTTGATCAGCGTAACATTCATTTATTCAAATGCACTCAAGGCATCATCATAAATGCAAAAACAACTAACCATAATGAATGAATGCATAAAAATAAAAGGAAAAACATGAATCCATTTAAAAACACTCATACAACATGTAGAAATTGAATAAAAATGGTTACAAATCCAAGAACAAGTGTTTGGACTGACTTGAACTAATACGGGCTCCTAAAACCTTGATCTAGATGTCAAATTAGGGTTTCTACACCAAAAATTCTGAAGTGGCACACTTACAACTTCTTTTATCTCTTTTTAAAGTTATTCTAGTGGATATGAAAGTTATTTTAGTTCTTTTACATGTTATTTTAGTGCATTTGTAACAACAACAAGGACAATAACCTAGGGTTGACTTTGGGTCCAAATCACGATACCCAAGCAATAAAAAATGTCAGAATTGACTGGGACCCATTTGAAAGGGGTGAATCCCCTTTTGATAAATGCTAATTGATCAAATCCAAGATAAATAATAAAACTCAAAGAGCCAAAATACTAGAAATAGTCTAGAAAAATGCATAAAAGGAAACACCTACTTCATCAAACATACAAACTACAAAACACCAATGCAAAATATTTCTAGAATGAAATCATGGCATTAAAAACATAAAGTAAAAAGTTTTTCCAAAAATATTTCTAAAGTCAAAAATTATTTCAATACATAAAAATCAAATGGCTTAAGAATCCAACTTGGAAATAGAAGAGAAAGGACATAGAGAGAAGAAAGAATGATCTCCTACATGAGAAAATTGTTCATGAACATAAAACCCAATCAATCAAGAAAGCATTTCAATCATGAAAACTATATTAACAATCTACAACAAAAGCTTCATAAAATCTACTTACAACCTTCACAAAATCCCCCTAAAAAATCCTCCAAATCAATATAAATAAGGCTGCAAATGTTTCTCACAATCATCCCCCCAAAATCCCACTATTAAACTTTAATTAAATTGTAATCTAGCCTTCTTATATCTTCTTCAATCCTACATTCAACCCATGTGTCCTCGATATGATGCACGTGTATAACTCTTCTTGAGTTTATCTTTCATTCCTGTATAGTCAAAATCTTTTATTCTTTGGAATCTTTTCATGGTGACTCATTACATTTCATTTTCCATTTTCTTTGCCTAACATGACATGCTCATTGAGTACCTACCAATTAAGAGAGGAAATTTAAAACTGGCTTCATGTTCTTTTGATTGTTGGCAATGAACAATAATGATTTGTCAACTTAACTCCATAAGGATTATTTTATCACTTGGATATGCATGAAAGAGGATCACTCATAATAGCCAATCCTAATATATGAAAATGTAGGGAACTAGAGTAAAAAGCATCCATATTCCAATACTCTTGTTTTCTCCCATCCCTTATCAAGTGAACACATGAGAGCACCAAAGAAAGAATTATTGACCCTTTTGAATGATTCAAGCATTGCTTAAAGGTCAACTAAGGATAGTATTTATAAACATGAACAAAATTTCTATCACCTTCTGACGCGATACCTGGGAAGTGCCTCATAGGCACTACAACATAAACCCAAAAAGAGGTTATATAGAACTTCAAGGTAGTGGTTACTTGGGACAATTTGTTAGACAGTTCAGATAACTGGAAGACAACTAAGAGGGGGGGGGGTTGAATCAGTTGTCACAGATTACAGGAACCATTAGCAATTTAAACTTTAATACCAGAATAGCATATAAACCAATTAAGCACAAACAATAATCACATAATAAAATCCATCCACACAACACCAAAATTTGTACGTGGAAAACCTGGTGAAGGGAAAACCCATGGTGGGAAGCCTACCCATAGTTAGATAATACTTCTGTAGTAAGTATGTGAATTACAATTGAGGGGCCTACACTTGCATGAAGGCCAATAGCATAGAGTACACTGCTCATCACAAAAGGAGCCTCACTGACTACATATAAATCCAGACTATAATTTGGAGAAGTGTTGAACTGCAAAAGATAGCATCTCCTATGTCTGAGTACAGTTTTGGTTTAGCTCAATACCGAAGGACTAAATCCTCTTACATAAACTAGATTCGATCTCCAATGATCGATCAACTCCTCTCCCTAAATGATATTACATTATTCACACATTACATTCCTTGACCATGACCTCTTACATATAACAATGATGATCTACAATGAGATCTTACATCTATATATATACAAACCCTCAACCATAAAAAATCAGGTCAAACACCAGATAATAAACCAATTACATAATTACAAACCATGTCGGCCTTAGGCCAAACAAGTAATATCAACACATAAGACATCCTAGAAATACATCAATAGGTCCTATCCACATGTTACATTAAAGACAGTCCAAAACCTAGATCAACCGGGACCAATTATAGGTCCATATGCTTCAGCAATGATCTCCAACCACCAAGTCTCGAACATGATCACCGACATCATCCTGAAAATCCATCAGAAGCTGCACCAACACCACTTATGCAATTCATCAAATATTTCCATCAAAAGCTCTACTGATGAAAACCTCGTCGGAACTAGAAATCAATCTTCTAAGCAAGTAGGATAGTATCCAATCTCCAGACCAAAACCAACTGATCAAATGTGAGTATGAGTATCATGAGCAAGCCAATTCTATCACTAGATTATATCAGATCATGTTGGATCCAAGTTGACTAGAAACTGCTCATCCTACTAGGACAAGAAGGGTGTTGGTAAAGCATCTAAACAACTAGTGTTGGCATCAATGACGAAACATCAATGCAACACATAATCAATTCCACCAAATGGCCAACAATCTCCCCCTTTGGTATTGATGGCAACACTAGATGTGAAAAACATCTAAGTACCAAGAAATGCCAAACAAGTCTCCTCTGATGGAAGACAACTAGAAAACTCCCACAAATAGCTCTGAATATCACTCCCTCTAATGTATACAACTCCTTAAGTTTTTATTTTTCACATCAATATCTCTCCCCCTCATCAATGCCAGAAATCTGAAAGAAATATCAAAGCAAAAACATAAACCTCTGAAAAGCTGACTACTCCCCCTAAGTAGTAGCATCCCATATCAGTGCCAGAATGGATAATGTATACACCTAAAAATGGTCTGAAGATAGTTAATTAAATACGCAATTATTTGATTAATTTCCCTTCTCAATTAATTGAATTCACAAGCAATTTAATTAATTTCTTTATTCATCTACTAGTAAATAAATCTACATGATTTATTTATATAGTTCATTTCATATCCCCCTTTTGATTAATTAATTCTCAATTAATTAATGTCTCCCCATACTAATCAATTCTTCTAATCCCTAATTAAGATTAACAAACTCAAGTTTGTTGAGATTAATTACCATTTTTCTATTATTTGAATTTCTAAATTCAGATTAGCACATGGCTCCTAACTTTAACCACCCAACCTAACCATCCCCTAACTTAACCCATTCAATTTAATCTTGGGTCTAACTAACCCTATCCTATCTTGCACATTCTAACCTCCTTATCCTAACCTCTCATGGTGTGGATATTCTCTCCTTGAGACACATGACACTTTTTCCACATGTCTCCTCCCTTGGACACTTGCCCTCTCATGAGCAAGGCTCCTTGACACTTGTGACCACAGAGATGATAAGTGTCCCTTCCTCCAACCTCTTCTCCAACTTCCTCAATCTTGGCCCTTGATATTTTCAGATCAAATCTGGACTGTCGATTCCTGCCACCTCAGCTTTGGCCTTGGAATTCCTATAAATACCCCTCATTTTGGAGCAATATGGATCCCATCTCATATCAATTTAGTCATTGTTACTATAGGCAGTTACATTTCAATTATCTAGTAATTAGCATTTGGATTAATCATAGCATGTTAATCTAGTTTCTTGAATCATGCATTTCTTATCATCTCCATAGTCAATCATGATCAAATAGATACTCAACTCTTGAGTTGTCATTTTGGAGGTCATTGCTCCGTTGAGAGCCCATCAATCCAACACCTTCAAGGTCCTCAAGAATAGAAGAAAATGGGACATTTGAGGAAGGCTTATGGTTTGCATCTTTGATTTAGTTTTTCAATTAAGCTTTTCAATTATGTTTTTATTGTCTCATTATATGTGTATGCCTCTTATATACAACATTTTTAGCATCACATTAATTGGCACTCACCGTGGGGCCTAGCCCCTTTGATCTTTAACAAGTCTGCTTGTAGGAAATTTCATTGATAGGTTGATTAGCTCTTTTAGAGTGTAGATTAGCTCTCTTGGGCTCCCGAATCGCATTTTTGGCATCTTTTGTGGCATTTCGGCACCTCAAATGACATTTATGGGAGATTCCTCAACTCTATTTTTATGTTTTTCTATACTTTAGCACTTTCAGTCTGTACTTTAGCATTTTTGGTATGTATGGTGACATTTTTGGCAAATTTGTCAGTGTTTTTCAGTTTGTTTAATAGAGTTTTTGGTTTGCAGAACAACGTTTCTGGTGTGCAGAGCAGCGCTCTTGGCACATATGATGGCGTTCTTGGTCAATTTGATGGCGTTTTCAGTTTTTTATTAATTTTGCAAATATTGTATGTTGCATTCCTCATTTCTGCTCCTGGACTGTCATTTTCCTGAACCTAATTTATAGATTGTTGGTTTTGCAGGTACTTATTTCATTGTGAAAGACTAGAGTTATAAACTATTTCACCGCCAAAGAATACAATATAAACTACTAACTTTGTTTGCAGCCACGAGATTTTGCACTTATATTTGTTAAATTAGGCACGTAGACTAATTACAATGGAAATGAACAAACATGTCTTACATGTCTTGATGATAGGTAAGTATGCTCTCACCTTTCTTAGGTGATCAGAAAGCTAGACTCATCCTTTGCTTTAAATAGTGCATATCTTAGCCGGGCCTGTCACAGTGGGAAAAAGTAATCACCCTGTGAGAATGACCCAAGTGAGTACACCTAGACCTGAGCATTCCAACTCACTATAATAAATAGGTATCTGATGATTAAAGTCTCAGAGGATGGGATTATTTGAGTTTTCTATTTGAGATCTCTCATATCAAGCATTTTGTAGGGCCTCGCGGTCTCAATCATGTTTACGTGACTACAACTTGTTTCGGTACCTTGTCGGGCTATAGGCCTCAATCATTCTTGTGTGACTTCAAGGGGTAATTTCAAATGGAATTCCTAACTAAGAACCATAAAAATAGAAGCTACCCGATTCACCTCTGAAAGGGTGATAATCTTTGTGCAAGAGAGATAGTAACTCTCCCAAGACACTTGCCATATCGTGCCCCCATTAGCGTTTGGAATCGGATAATATGGCGTTGAGAATCCATTGCGTTAGACTCAATGGCCATATTTTGATTAGCTATTGGGTGTGTACCTAAGTCAGCAAGAAAAGGTTTTCATTCTCAGCCAATCTCCTTAGGATAGACTGATTGATGTGTTTTTAATTGTTAAAAACCTTTGAAACAAAAATATAATCCGATCTCTGTGTTTGTAAGTCAAGTCAAGATATCATCTATTAAAATACAACAAACATTAAACACTCAAACCTCAAACTATCAAATTCACAAGTTTCACAACAGGTTAGCTCTTTCAGTCCAAACAGTCGCACCTACGATCCAAACAGTTGCACTTACAATCCAAACAGTTGTACTTTCAGTCCAAACAATAGCTCTTTCAGTCCATATAGTCACATTTGCATATTAGCTCTTTCGGTCCAAACAGTCGCACCTACGGTCTAAACAGTCACACTTATGGTTCAAACAGTCGCACCTACGGTCCAAACGGTCGCATTTCCAGTCCAAACATTAGCTCTCTTGGTATGAATGTCAAGTTTCTCATAGTTTAACATAAACTCTCCAAGGTTGAGCAGCAATTAGAGTTTTTGGTCTAAACAACAGAGTTCTTAGTCTAAACAATAGCTCTCTTGGTCTAAAGGTCAACTCCTTTGGTCTAATCAATAACTCTTATGAGTTGCATATCAAATTGTTCATGTTGCAACATTAAATCTCCTAATTTGTACTTGTCAGGTCTTAATCCATTGTCTGAGTCTAAAAATCACAAAGTTGGATCAAAATTGCAATCTCCTAAGTTCAAATACTTAATTTGCTAAGTCTACACATCATTATTTGAGCTTTAGAGTCATTCTATTACAAAATATCATTTCTGGTTTGTCTGTCAGCATTTCTGGTCTATTTGTCAGCGTTTTGGGTATGCAGAGTAGCATTTATAGTTAGTACAGTAGCATTTTTGGTGCATTTGTCAGCATTTCTGGTAAGTTTGTCAGCGTTCCTGGTCTGTATAGCAGCATTTCTAGTAAATTTGTCAGCGTTCCTGGTCCATATAGCAGAGTTCCTGGTCATTTTGTCAACGTTTCTGGTAAACTACATCAAAATTAGAAAACCAAAACAACGCATTTCTCAAACAGTCAAACATAGAGACTAGGTCATCTTCTTGGGTCATTAAATCAGGTTATCTTCTATCAAAACAAATTCAAGAGAAAGACACACAAAGGTCTCAAGTATTCACCTCAAACAAGTTAAAGATCAAACACTTTAAAGTGCATTATCACCCTCTTTGATAAACTGATCACTCAAACATAGTTTCTCATCAGGATCAATCATCCTTTATCATGAAAGTACAACGCTTGATCAGAATAACCTCGTTCTTTATCATAGGATATATCATTCCTATTTGAACTTGGCCATATCAAAAATCACAAAATTTGTACTCTAAAACTAAGATAAAAAAACTTGCCAACAACCAAATACTTGAAAAGATCATTTCCCCAACAATTGCTCACTTATTGCGACACATTACGCAAGATTTAAATGCAAAAACATTCAAAACACAATGCCCATTTTAATTGTAGCATAGAGACATAAGATCGCTGGAACATTGGAAATACCTGAAGATCATAGAAACATGGCATACCAAGCAAAAGACAAGAACACATAACAAGCCAACATATTGGAGAAATCAAACAAGTCTAGAATCAAAATCCAATCATGTCAAAACTTAATAGAGATTCAAATTCATATCCAAAGAAAGGTGGCTCTTTTATGCACCTATTAAAAAGATCCTTAAAAGATTTGGATGAGAAAGATCACAATCACACACCTATATCTAGCAATGGTTCATCCCCCCATAAGAAAATTAACTCTCCAAAGGCATCTATTCTTACACTTCTTAAAAAAGTGCAAAAACCTTCCATAACATCCTCACCAGACAATACACCCAAAGATGATGTTCCCCAAGGGATATCCATAATGGCCATCAAACCTGTTTCAGAGGATCCTATTCAAAAACCATCTACTTCATATCCAAGCATTGATTCCTTGCAACATCCCCACAGTGCTTCCTTGCAAATTGAAGTCCTCATTCATAAAACGCTCGTTAAATGTGTCTTAATAGATGGGGGAGCTAGCTTAAATATTTGCTCATTGAGTCTTGTCCATGCTCTAGGTTATTCAGAAGATAGAGTTGATCCCC
The DNA here is from genome assembly GCF_030272615.1 of Cryptomeria japonica. Classification (NCBI taxonomy): domain Eukaryota; kingdom Viridiplantae; phylum Streptophyta; class Pinopsida; order Cupressales; family Cupressaceae; genus Cryptomeria; species Cryptomeria japonica. Next base: position 297,508,445 of record NC_081408.1, read on the forward strand.
TGAAAATGATCAAAATCAAAGCACATAATGAAGAAGAGAATTCCTCTAAAGGAGTTGTGGTATTACCCATAAGAGTGGGACCTTTGCAGAAAAACATAGCATGCCAAGTCCTAGATTTGGAACTACCATACAACATACTCTTGGGAAGACCAAGGATACAAGACATACAAGCTATTACATCAATATGTCATCAGTGCTTAAAATTTCCATACAATGGACAAGAAATCACAATATCAGCCGACTTAAATCCAGTGCAGTGTGGTAATAAACTAAAATCAGCTCAAGAGATCATTGTTTCACATAACAGAGAGGAAGCATATTCAAACACACAATCCAAGGAACAATCATTTGCATCAATTTTGTCAAACATGGAAGAACAAATGCAGCTAAAAGATCAAGGGAATAAAGAATATTCATTATCATGGAACAACAAACAAGAGCAACTTGAAATTGAAAGGGAAGAAGCAGATGTAGGTGTTGATGTAGTTCACACATATGCAGAACAAACGTTAGGAACTCGCCCACTTGAATCAGAATCACATACGACTGACATGGACTTAAATAAGGACGATCAGGATTTTCTTGTACGAGGTCATTCTGATGAGAGTATCGTCCTAGACATGAAAATACCTATTGAAATCTCTGACATCTCTATCATGACTCCCAATATCTCTGAAACATATCAACCTAAATATCCTTTATCCTTAAGCTATCCTGAACCTATGGGCTGGGAAAATGAAGGACATACTGACATTGATACCTTACCTAATGACCATGCCATATCCTTATATCTTAATGAAATCAAACCTACAACAACTTTCACCAGGGATTCCGCTAACGTATCTTCAAGTCAAATAGGTGCCAAATCTCCTAGTCGCAAAAATGAAAATAAAGAAAACAATATCAGGTATAATGCTGAAAAACCATTTATTGGCAACATTAGACCATGAAAAAGTAAAAATAAAGGATGCATCTATCAGTGAAAATCTCCTCGAGGTGCCGAAAGATGGGAGATTTGACACCTTACATGTGTACTATCAAGAGAAGTCATCTATCCTAATAGAACCAACAGTTATCATTGACACAATCGATCTACATCCAACAACAACTTCTCTATTAGAACTAGCAAGGCAAAATTATTTGGAACCCTTCAAAAGATGGCAAACCAATTTTACCTGGTCATACACAGACATTCCAGGGTTCGATCTAGATCTTATAATACATTACCTGAATATCAGTCCAGGAGAAAACATCAATAATGAAACACAACATGGATCAAGAGAAAACATCAATAATGGAACACAACATGGATCAAGAGCAGACATCAATAGAGAAACACAACATAAATCAGGACCAGGCATTCTATTTATCAAAATGGCTATAGAATGGAACATTAAACAACTTCAAGTCTTTGGAGACTCTCAACTTGTCATTAATAAAATAAATGATGACTATCAAACAAAAGATGACAAACTCATGCCTTATAGAAAGATGGTGGATGACTCCAAGAAATATTTTGTTGAAATCACTTTTGAACAATTCCCAAAAATGATAACAAAGCAGTAGATGCCATGGCAACACTTGCTTCTCTATTACAAACATAGGAAAATCAAGAGCGTTATGAATTCCTGGTTGAAGAGTTGTTTCATCCCGCCTTTAATTGTCCTGATTCCCAAACCATTTGTCAACTTATAGGACATGATTCTTCCTGCTATGGCCAAACTTACACATACCTGAAAGATAACATCTTACCTCCTGACTTATCAAAAAATCAAAACAGAATCTTTATTCGCCAATCCTGCCATTATACTCTCGTCATGGATACTGCATTTAAACGAGGTCTAGACGGTACTCTCTTAAGATGTCTTGAACAAGAAGAATCTAAGAAGGCCTTAAATGAAGTCCATAACAGCATTTGTGGCACTCATTCAAGTGGTCTTATCCTTTTGAAAAAACTCATACGCTTGGGCTATTATTGGCCAACTATGGAACGAGATTCTTTTCAGATAGGTAGAACATGCAAACAATGTCAGATCCATGGAAATTTGATCCATGCACCAACAAAAGAACTTCATGCTTTAGCAACATCTTGGCCTTTTTTCCAATGGGGACTTGATCTAGTACTGAAGGAAAATCCTCGAAACCAGTCAGATCTAGAAAAGAAATGAAAATTTGAACCAAACTGGTTAGGTCCATTTGTGGTCATAGTAGTATTTGGGTCAGGAGCATATCAGCTATCAACACAAGACGAAGATCAGCTCGAGGAACCCATCAATAACATGCATCTGAAGAAGTTTTATGTCTAAAAAATCCAAAAATTGAAAAAGCAGAAAATCCAAAAACACACAAAAAAAATCAAATATGAGAAAAAGTGCAATAAAAATAGATGGTGAAAACTTGGCAAATAGGTGCTATCTGTCGGCTAGCGCTGCCATCTATTGGTTCACACTTTCTTTTGCTTGCATTCTTTTCCATCAACACTGTTCATATTCATCATAAAGCCTTTTGTACATATGCAAGCATCCCAGGTGATTTCTCATCATGATTTGGATCATTGACTATATCATAATAAGGCTTGTTGCTAGGTTGGGGGCAAAATCCTGAACCTAGCTGGGGGCAAAAACTTTCCAATCGGTTTTGAGCTTAATCAAAGCAGGTAGAACAACAATTAGACAATGCTGATCAAGCGGAAAACTCAGACACATCCAACATTGAACATAAGATCACATTGTCAACCATTAACTATCACATATCAATCTAAACATGACAAAACACATATCAATGGATGATATATCTTGACTCATGATTTTAACACTTTGACAATAATGGTTCAACTATTTTATTTGAATTTTTGCTATCATGATTTATGAGTAACTCTAGGATGTCTTTGACTAGAGGAATGAGGAAGGAACATGATAATTTTCTTGTCTATTGTCTGTAAATTAATCATTAATATGTGCAAAGTTGTCTAAGGAAATGATCATTAGAGTATCATGGAAGACATTTCGGACTTGCATATAGAAATGGTTAATACTGCCTGTTTTACGCAAGCAACACTCTGGTCATCTTGGTTCAATTATACCTCGATGCTTGTGCTAACTTGCAATATCAAAACCCAGGAAAGTAGTGCTTAGGTCATCATGGTTTAATTATACCATTGATGTTTGCACTCACTTCCCACATTTTAAAGGCTCAATGATGAAACAAAGCAATGACTCCATGACCGGTCCGATCATCGCACTGCATTTCATTCGCATCTGCATTTGCATTTTAAAGTAGATTTGCATTTCATTTTGCATGGGATCACAATGCTTATCTTTTCAAACTCCAAATCAAATCATCAACAATCATAAAAAAAAAAATGAGATACATTACAAATATACATTGCGGGAATCATCAATATCTCATCACAAAAGGGTGTGTACATGAATACATCACTGTCTCATATCAGTGTGACCACTAAGACGCGGAGCGAAAAATCAGAATAATCAAATCATCAAAAAATCAGAATAATCAAATCAAGTATAAATCGAGAATAATAAAAAAATCAGAATAATCAAATCATCAAAAATTGTCAAAAATTTCAAAAAATCAAAATAAAAAAAGAAAAAAATCTAAATCGAAAAAAATAAAATCAAAAAATCAAAAAAATTGCCAAAAAAAAATAAAAAAAAAATAAAAAAATAAAAATAAAAATAAAAATCCCCTCCGCTCGCGGTGGCGCCCAAAGCGCCGCCCGCGGCGCTCACGACACCCGCAGTGGTGCCCAAGGCGCCTCCCACGGTGCTCGCCGCGCTTGCGGTGGCGCCGAAGGCGCCCGCGGCCGTTGCTGGGGCTCCTCTCCTCCGCTTCGCCCTCCACTTCTGCACCACTGACTCCCCCTCCCCCCCCAAAAAAAATGGCATTTTAAAAATATTACGAAAATTTAAAATTGCAAAAATGACATTTTTTTTGGAAAATTGCGAAAATAAAAAATAAAAATAAAAAATAAAATAATTTTTTTTTTAATGTATTTTTTTTGGAAAATACATGCATGCATAAATAAATTTTTTTGGGGGGCGAATGGATTTTTTTTTTTTAATCTTAAAAAAACCCAATGCGAATCTTATGCTACCCCCTCAAATGAACCCACATCAGCATATATACATATTCCTGCAACATGATATCAACAAAGTCTCAGTTCTTTATCCAATCAATCTTATCAATTCTATCAATCCATCTCATCTGATCCTTTCTATCATGTCTTATACAGGATGAATCCTTCCTGGAACCAGACGTTTTGATCAAGTCTTATACAGGATATATCGTTCCTGAAACCAGACGCTTTGATCATCTTTGTCTTATATAGGAGGTGCCATTCTTGAAACCAGACTTGATCCCGATCTAATCAATCTTATCAATTCAATCAAACTCTATCAATCATCACATCAAAAACCACATCAAAGTGATCGAAGAACTTGCACTTTCATCAACCATAGTTGCAGGAATCATCCATTAGTTTATCAGGACATCAATTTCACAAAGATCCAAAAACTCCAAAGGTCAATTATCTTAATTGATCTCCCGAGGGGGCATCATCGTACCGCATATCTATCAATCAATGTCTGGGGCATCATATAAGCATCATATCATCTCAAAAATCGAATCCACATCATATCAACATCATATCATCTCAAACATTGAATCCACATCATATCAACATCATATCATCTCAAACATCGAATCAACATCATATCAAAATTTATCATCTCCAAGATCGAAACAAAATCATATCGAGATTTATCATCTCCAAATCAAACCAATATCGCATCGAAACCAAATCTGCATCAAGTCAAGATCGAATCTGCATCCTATCAAAATCAATATCAACAACATCATTGATCAAGTTTTCTTTGAACCAACGCGTTGTCACACATCGCTTCAAAGAGGGACAAAATGTATACACCTAAAAATGGTCTGAAGATAGTTAATTAAATACGCTGTTATTTGATTAATTCCCTTTCTCAATTAATTGAATTCACAAGCAATTTAATTAATTTCTTTATTCATCTACTAGTAAATAAATCTACATGATTTATTTATATAGTTCATTTTATATCCCCCTTTTGATTAATTAAATCTCAATTAATTATTGTCTCCCCATACTAATCAATTCTTCTAATCCCTAATTAAGATTAACAAAATCAAGTTTGTTGAGATTAATTACCATTTTTCTATTATTTGAATTTCTAAATTCAAATGAGCACATGGCTCCTAACTTTAACCATCCAACCTAACCATCCCCTAACTTAACCCATTCAATCTAATCTTGGGTCTAACTAACCCTATCCTATCTTGCACATTCTAACCTCTCATGGTGTGGATATTCTCTCCTTGAGACACATGGCACTTTTGCCACATGTCTCCTCCCTTGGACACTTGCCCTCTCATGAACAAGGCTCCTTGACACTTGTCACCACAAAGATGACAAGTGTCCCTTCCTCCAACCTCTTCTCCAACTTCCTCAATCTTGGCCCTTGATATTTTCAGATCAAATCTGGATCGTCAATTCCTACCACCTCAACTTTGGCCTTGGAATTCTTATAAATACCCCTCATTTTGGAGCAATATGGATCCCATCTCATATCAATTTAGGCATTGTTACTATAGGCAGTTACATTTCAATTATCTAGTAATTAGCATTTGAATTAATAATAGCATGTTAATCTAGTTTCTTGAATCATGCATTTCATATCATCTCCATAGTCAATCATGATCAAATAGCTACTCAACTCTTGAGTTGTCATTTTGGAGGTCATTGCTCCACTGAGAGCCCATCAATCCAACACCTTCAAGGTCCTCAAGAATAGAGGAAAATGGGACATTTCGAGGAAGGCTTATGGTTTGCATCTTTGATTTAGTTTTTCAATTATGTTTTTATTGTCTCATTATATGTGTATGCCTCTTATATACAACATTTTTAGCATCACAGATAGTATCTCTAATAGTGCATGTTCTGATATCTAGGGTTAGGCTTAAATGATATTTTAACTCTTTCTTCAAATCTTGAATTCCTTTTAGGCCATCTAGATGCAAAATGACCAATCTTATTACATGAAAAATATTTAAAAGGTGCTTTTCCTTCATATACTTACTTCCTATCAATCCTTTACGTACTCTTCTAGAAAATAGTTCTTCAAGTTGCTCAAACTCATCATCATCTCTCTTCATATCTTCTAACTCCTTTGCATATAAATCTTTTCAGTCTTTCTTACCAGTTGTAGATGTAGATGCATGAAAATTAGGTTCAATCTTCACAGCTCCAGAAGGTCCAAACTCCTCAAGCTCAAAAGAAGATAGTCTCCCAACCAAAGTATCTCTATTGACATATGTGTTAGCCATTGTTATCAACTCATTAATAGAAACATCCTTCATTTTGTAAGACGGTGGTAGGTCTCTCAAGACTTTAGAAACAATTAAATCTTCGCTCAGAGTTCCACCACAACATTGAATTCCCAAAACAATCTCATTTACCCTTTCCATGAATTCAGTAATCCTTTCATCTTCGTCCATATTCAAATTTTTATTTCTCACCCAGTAACCATCAAGTTTAGCAATATTCACTCTAGGGTCACCTTCATTAAGAGTCTCCAACTTATCCCATTTAGCCTTTCTAGATGATTTGTCACTTAATCACATTATTTGCTGACCAGAAAGTGCACACAAGAGGGCTTCTCTTTCTCTACAATCATTCTCAAGATCCTTGTCCAGGTTTGCCGAATAAGGATTGCCAGATCCCAGATTATAGGGTGTGACACCATTCTGTGTGATCTCCCAAATCTCCTTGCCAAGGCATCTCAGATGAGTCTCCATCCAAATATTCCATACTATGTAATTATTTCCATAAAGCCTTGGAATATCCCTTCGAAAGATAGCTCCAGAAGAACTCGATGAACTTGAATTGTTAGTCACCATAGGATCTTCCTCAAGTGGTTAAGCTTTCTACAGAGAGGATCAAATCTCTGATACCAATTGTTAGACAATTCAGATGACTAGAAGACAATTAAGAGGGGGAGGGGCGTGAATCAATTGTCATAGATTATAGTAACCATTAGCAATTTAAAATTTTAATACCAAAACCCAAAACATTGATACCAGAACAACAGATAAACCAATTAAGCACAAACAATAATCACATAATAAAAGCCATCCACACAACACCAAAATTTGTACGTAGAAAACTTGGTAAAGGGAAAAACTATGGTGGGAAGCCTACCCACAGTTAGATAATAATTCTGCAGTAAGTATGTGAATTACAATTGAGGGGCCTTCACTTGTAGAAAGGCCAACAACCTAAAGCACACTGCTCATCACAAAAGGGGCCTGACTGACTACATATAAATCCAGAATACAATCCAGAGAAGTGTTGAACTGCAAAAGATAGCATCTCCTATGCTTGAGTACAGTTCTGGCTACATAAACCTGATTCAATCTCCAATGATCGATCAACTCCTCTGCCTGAATAATATTACATTATTCACACATTACATTCCTTGACCATGACCTCTTATATATAACCATGATGATCTACAATGAGATGTTACATCTATATATATACAAACCCTCAACCATAAACAATTAGGTCGGCCACCAGATAATAAACCAATTACATAATTACAAACCATGTCGACTTTAGGCCAAACAAGTAATATCAACACATAAGACATCTCAAAAATACATCAATAGGTCTTATCCACATGTTACATTAAAGCCGATCCAAAACCTAGATCAACTGAGACCAAGTATAGGTCCACACGCTTCAACAATGATCTCCAACCGTCAAGTCTCGAACATGATCACCAACAAAATCCTGAAAATCCATCAAAATCTACACCAACACCACTTATGCAATTCATCAAAGATCTCCATCAAAATCTCTATTGGTGAAACTCTCACTGGAACCAAAAACCAATCTTCTAAGCAAGAAGGATAGTATATCCAATCTCTAGACCAAAACCAACTGATCAAATATGAGTATGAGTATCATAAACAAGCCAATTCCGTTACCGGATTATACTGGAGCCTACCAGATTATGTTGGATCCAATTTGATCAGAAACTGCTCATCCTACCGGGATAAGAAGGGTGCCGGTAAATCATCAAAACAACTAGTGTTGGCATCAATGACAAAAAATAAATGCAACACATAATCAATTCCACCAAATGGCCAACACAATTGTTCATGGATTGCATCACTAATCTACTCTCCCTAATATATCCTATCTTTTTTTTTCAAGATTAATTGGATGTACTGATACATCCATTCTTGGAAAATATTAGAAACATGAAAACGTTTTACCCTACTAAGGTGAGTTATAATGTCCCCGATTTCTTTCTTGAAGTCACTTCTATTAACAAACTTTGGCCATCTTCTAATTATTTCCCTGGATGCCTAGAAAATTGGCATTTATGTTTCTTTTACATTTATTAGATTTTTTCTCATAATAATCTTGGGTTGAATCCATAGTGATATTTGAATATTCCTCTATTTTAGGACACTTAAAGATCCTGTCAAAGAACTCTACATCAAGCTTTATTATCACCATCTCATTTGTGGCCTTTCCACTCCCTTTGTCCCTTGTCAAAGCACACAACTGCCAACAAGAAATATTATGAATCATGAGCTACTACTGGGAAGGATGCAACTGGATGAAGACCACTACTAATAAGTTCATACATATTGAAGCTTTGCGATTGCCTTTCTGTTTTCTTCAAAAATTTAAACATATCCACAACTTTGATCTGAGTATCTTTGATTTCTTTGACATTAGAGTCCATTGAGCTTTCTACAAAAATATTCAAATAATTATTATATTTGTACTTCATGATTTTACTTGGGGAAGGTTAAAAAATCTCAGACAAACTACAAGTTCAAGCAAAATCAATTCTCAAAGTTAGGAAAACCAAGTATTTTGTCAAAACTTGCAAATCGAGTTTTAAAACTTGATTTGCAAGTTCAGGGATAGTGAAAATTGTGAAAATATGTGCAAATCAGGTTTCAAAACACAATTTGCACTTGACTAGCTAATGTATGCAAATCGGGTCTTAAAACTCAATTTTCACATTATGAAAAGTAGTGCAAAGTAGAAAGTTATCAATCAAGTTTCAAAACCCGATTGACATCTTTATGGAAAAGCTCATCTTGTCAATCAAGTTTTGAAACCCGGTTGCCAACTTTGGTTGATCAATATGGTGTTGGTTGGGGTTTAAAACTTGACCTACACCCAAGGGAAAGAACCCTAAGTGTGGTTTTAGTTTCAAATCCTAACCTACACAAAGGATACAATAATTGCAAGTTGTGTTGGTGTTAGTTGGGGGTTAGAAACCGACCAACACAGTAAGTGTGTTGGTTAGGTTCCAAACCTCGACTGAAACAAAATGTAGATCTTGGTGAGAATAGGTGTTGGTTGGGTTTTGTGACCCATCCAACATAATAAATATCACATTAGTCAGGCCATAAAGCCCAAACAACACGTGCATGTTGGGCCTTAGAAAATTTGAAGACTATGGTGGAGTACAAGTTATGGAGTCTAGACTATACCAAACATGTGTGTTGTTCAAACTCCCTAACTTGAACTTCACCCAAGAAGATCAATGCAAACATAAATTGAGGGACAAGGTTTAAACCTTGCCCTCAGAAAACATAAATGAAGAACTAGTAGTGTTTATACCAGTGAAGTAGAAGAGAATGAGGCTGCAGAGAAGGTAAACAAAGAATCAACAAAGAGTAGAGAAGGTGAAGAATAACAAGAAGAGTGAGTTGGTGTAGCAGAGTGGATATCTCACCGACAGAGAAAAATATTTGAAATGGTTGGAAGATTCACTTGGAACATGATAACTACTTATGTATTTGACATTTACTTTGTGAACACTGAGTTGTAGCTTGTTGCAGGGGTTGTAGCTCCTTGGGTTGGTTACCTAAAGTCAGGGGTTAGTGCTCCTTTGGGTTGTAGCCCATAAATTAGGTAGGGGTTGGTGCTCCTTGGGTTGGTGCCCTAAACTTTGTAACTTTGATTTACTGTGAGGTTGGATTGGAGTAGTAGACTCCAACAACATTTCTCACCGAGGTTTTTCCCATCTTGGGTTTTCCTCATATATGTTGGTGTTATGAGATGTCTTCTTGTGTGTGTGTCTATTTGAGTTAGTCTCACTAACCGGTAAGTCTGCATTGTGTTTGATTCTGGAAATCAGTATTCTCACAAAGAAGAGCTAAAGGGAAAGTTTAGAGAACCACTGATTCACCCCCTCCCCCTCTTAGTGGTGCATTGTTTGTAACAACACATAAGATGCAACACAAAACTAAATAGAAAAAAAACTAAAACAAATATTTTTGGTTGATGCAAGATTGCTCATCGACCGGGGATGCTCCTACATCAGACACCTCAAGTAGAAAAATTTTTCCATGAGAGGAAGCTCATGAACATCGAAAATGATCCAAGATATAGACCCCATGCTCATTTATGATCCAAATGTCTTCTTTGTCTACAAGTTTCTTCCTCCTTACCTCTTCCGGTATCTTTACTAGATTCTCCAAATTATTCTTCCCTTCTCCTTTCTTTCCTTGCTTCATACCCGCACTCTGTCTCTAACCACCACTCCCATTATTTTGGAAATCCGATTTAGTTCTTCCATAGGGTTTCATTTTATCTGCCACCAAAACTCTTACTTTTTTGTCATCCGGTAACACTTTGCTATTAGACCCATCCACAAGGTCCTTCTTCAAATCCATGCCATCCTCTACATCCTGCTTCTCAGCACAAGAACTCATATTCAATGAGAAGGGTGTCGGTAAAGCATCCAAACAACTAATGTTGGCATCAATGACAAAACATCAATGCAACACATAATTAATTCCACCAAATGGCCAACAATCTCCCCCTTTGGCATTGATGGCAACACTAGATGTGAAAAATATCTAAGTACCAAGAAATGCCAAACAAGTCCCCCCCTGTGGAAGACAACTAGAAAACTCCCACAAATAGCTCTGAATATCACTCCCTCTAATGTATACAACTCCTTAAGTTTTTATTTTTCACATCAATATCTCCCCCCCTCATCAATGCTAGAAATTTGAAAGAAATATCAAAGAAAAAACATAAACCTCTGAAAACCTGACTACTCCCCCTAAGAAGTAGCATCCCATATCAGTGCTAGAATGGATAGTATCTCTGATAGTGCATGTTAGACTGATGCCAAACCGCATCAATCAAGTCTCTACCGGAGGGGAAAAAACTCCTAATCTATCTCTTAGGTATTCAAATGATTCCTTGGGCAAAGGTTTAGTGAAAATATCTACAATATGCTCTTTAGTGTTCACATAAACTAGTGTAAATTTATTTGCTTCCACCTTCTCCAAAAATTTATACTTGATAGATATGTGCTTTGTTTTAGAATGAAATACTAGATTCTTTGATATATCAATAGTAGCAGAGCGATCACAGTGAATAACTACTGGTGCATCACAATCTACCTTTATATCCTTCAACATTTGCTTCATCCATAAAACTTATGTATGGTTAGTAGCAGAAGCAACATACTCAGCTTCAGCAGTAGATAGAGAAGTACATGATTGTTTCTTGCTGATCCATAAAACCAACTTCTTTCCAAGAAATAAAGCTCCATCAGAAGTACTTTTTAGGTCATCAACATCTCTAGCCCAATCAACATTTGTATATGCACTTAAAGTAAAGTTATCATCCTTAGGGTACCACAAGCCATATTCTAATGCACCTTGCAAGTATCTAAAAATCCTTTTCATCGTCATCTCATGATTTTCTCTAGGATTACTCTAAAATCTTGAAACAATACAAATTGCATTGATAATGTTAGGCTTTGTTTGAGTAAAAAAAGCAGACCTCCAATCATAGATTTGTATCTTGTAGGATTTATCGGTGCAAAAACATCTTTTCTTGTCAATTTCTTACTTGTAACCATAGGAGTACTTACCGGTTTAGAATCTCCCATACCAAATTTCTTCAACAATTCCTTAGCTAATTTAGTGTGACAGATAAAAATGCCTTTGTCAGTCTAAGTAATCTGCAAACCTAAGAAAAATTTCATCTCACCAATCATAGACATCTCAAATTCTTTCTCCATATTCTTAGAAAATTCTATGCATAACTTATCTTCACCTCCAAAAATTATGTCATCAACAAATACTACAACAATTAGTATATCATCATTAGTGATTTTATAATATAAATTACTGTCAACACTACCTTTAGTAAAACCAAGCTTCAAAAGATATTTATCCAACCTTGCATACCAAGCTCTAGGTGCTTGTTTCAATCCATATAAAGCTTTCCTTAACCTGCATACCATTGTTAGGAAATTAGGAATCATCACAAACAAGTCAATACATTAGTCATTAGCTCAATCACAAAAGCAAATTGCAATGATCTATCCTAAACACACTATCAATAGAGACATGAAAACAAAGCATACAAAACTAGAAATTAAGCAAACCAAAGGTATGATTTGAATGCTCCTTCATGCGGCTCCATTTTTCTTCTTTCCTCTTCAAATAGTTTGGTTGTGGATTTCACCTACAAGTGCACATACATGATTGAAAGCAAGTAGGTAAGAAAATTGCTCAAAAGTACTCGAAGCGTGATTGATTAGAAATTCGATAATCTGATTAGGGGTTAGGGCCTTTGATTGAAGAAAATCATCCAATTTATAGAGAAATTGGAGAGATGAACAAATTAGCATGATTCAATTCAAATGGAAATTGCAAATCAATATGACAAATTATGACAAATTATGACAAATTATGCACTTTCTATGCAAAATTTGTTGATTGATAATTTATGACAAATTATGACAAACTTCTATGTCAAAAATTGATTGATTGTCAATTATGACAAATTATGACAAATTGACATGTCATTCCCATGAAATTAGGAGAGAAATAGGAAGAAATTGAAATTAGATGAATTAGAATTTAGAAAATTAGAAAAAGAGGAAAATTAGGAATTAAGAATTAGGTAAATTAATTAATAATTTGTCATTTATTAATTAATTCACAAAAAGAGGAATAATTAGCCAATTAAATGAACATTTAATTGCGATGAGAAGACTTAGGATAAATAAATAATTTATTAATCCTAGAGGAAGAAATGACACACAAGGTTAAATGATTAAGCAATGCGAGAATGACAATTTGGTCTTGATTGAAGATAATCGATATCGATTATGATTTTGAATTGATAAATGACCAATGTGATAAATGATTTGATTGATAAATGCGCCAATTGATGAGGAACAATGACAAATTGATCCAAATTGACATAATTGAGATAGACAACAATTGATAGCGAAATGATCGCAAAATGACAAGATTGACAAGAGGACAAGAATCGATGACAAAAATAGATTACAAGACGACAAGATTGGAAATGACCACGATCGATGACAAATCGATCGCAAAATGACAAGATCGAACATGACAACGATCGATGACAAATCGATCATAAAACGACAAGATTGATAAACCGATCGCCAGATGATAAGATTGAAAAGAGGACAAAACCCTAATTAGGATTGACAATGTCCAAAATGATAAGATTGATAAGAGGACAAAACCCTAAGTAGGATTGACGATGTCGAAATAATGACAAATGAATACGCACATTGATGCGACAGGATAAAATTGACCAAAATCATGACTGGAGATTGTTGTCGACAAGACCAAATTTGAGAGCAAGATGATTGAAGAATGTAGAAGAATGACCCGATGCTCGCAAATGATAAAGATCAAGTGCGAACCATAGGAGAAATGTTAATGCGACGCAAAAACCTAAAATGAGGCAATGCGCAAATGTTAAAGTACGACTCCGCAAGCGTTGACCATTTTTAGGTGTCTACAACCATATTTGTATCATCTGATAGTGAAAAACCATCAGGTTGCTCAATATAAACTTTCTCATAAATATCCCCATTCAAAAATGCACATTTAACATCCATTTTATAAACCTTATAGTTTTTATAAGCATCATAGGCAAGAAATAATCTTACATCTTCAATCCTAGCTACAGGTGCAAAAGTCTCTCCATAATCAATTCCTTCCTTATGAGGATATCTTTTACAAACTAATCTAGCCTTATTCTTTATAACTTCACCATGTTCATTCAATTTATTTCTAAAAACCCATTTAGTTCCAATAACATTTTTATTTTTAGGCTGGGGAACCAAAGTCCATGTGTTATTTTTCTCAATTTGATCTAACTCTTCTTCCATAGCTTTCAACCAATGTTCATCTTTACATGCCTCAATTATTGATACCATTTCAACTTGTGAAATTAAACATACCTCAATAGTTGTCAGTCTTCTTCTTGTCATCACTCCATTTCTCTTATCCCCAATGATTTGATCTTCAAAATGATTCAATCTCACATACCTAGGAGTCTTCTGACTTTTCATTCCTCTTCCTTGTTCTTCAGTTATTGTAGAATTCTCTGATGTTGCCAGAGGAACTCGTTCAAATCTCTGTTTTGATAAAGGTGCTACCGGTTCAGATATAATCATTTTCACTACCGGTTCCTTCTCATAAATTTTGATTGGACTTCTGTTCAACTCATCTACTTTCACATTAGCACTCTCCACAATTCTCTGCAATCTCTTGTTATAACATCTATATGCTTTGCTTTCATTAGAATAACTAACAAATATGCCTTCATCACATTTAGGATCAAATTTTCCAATAATATCATCTATTCTGATATTAAATTTTCTACCAAAAATTATGAAATACTTAACTGTAGGTGTATTGCCAAACAATAATTCATAAGGTGTCTTACCGGTTTGTCCTTTGATGTGTACTCTGTTGAATGTATAAACCATTTTACTCACTGCTTCTCTCGAGTAGATATGAGGTAGATTAGTTTCCATCATTATTGTTCTAGCAACATCCAAGATAGTTATTTTGTTCCTTTCCACAAGTCCATTCTATTGAGGTGTTCGGGGAGCAGAAAATTGTCTTCTTATACCATACTTGTCACCAAAGTTATTAAAATCACCGGATGTGAATTATCCACCATGATCTGATCTCAAACATTTAATCTTCAATCCTATCTTAGTTTCCACTTTAGCCTTAAAGATTTTAAACTTTTCAAATGCTTCAGATTTTTCTCTCAAAAAAGTAACCCACATCATTCTAGAATACTCATCAATGATTAGCATGAAATATCTATCACCATGAAAACTTTTAACTCTATTAGGGTCACACAAATCAGTATGAATAAGATCAAGAACATCATTTGATTTATCTTGTATACTCCTAAAAGAGGTTGTAACCTGTTTACCCATTTGACATTCTTTACATACCGGATTATAGGGCTTCATAATCTTAGGTATATCCCTAACAACCTTAGTTGAATTGATCTTCATAATACAATCAAAATTCACATGACACAACCTTTTATGCCATAGCCAACTCTCATCAATCTGTGTAATCAAACATGTATTCTCACTAGGGTTTAAATAAAATATATCACCTTTAGTCTGTATACTGGTTACAATCTCCAAGCTAGATCTGTTAATGATTTTGCATTTTCCATCCTTGAACTATAATTGAAATCCCTTATCTACCAATTGTTCTACACTTAAAAGATTATGCATCAAACCTTCAACATAATAAACATTGTCAGTATTGTTCTTACCATCCAATGATATAGTTCCTTTTCCTTTGATCATACATGCCTTGTCATCTCCAAATCTAACTAGACCACCATCAAATTCTTGCAAAGACATAATCTTCCCTTTATCTCCAGTCATATGATGTGAACAACCACTGTCAATTACCCATTCATCCTTGTCTTCAATTTTAGTAGCAAGTGTCTTCTCCTCAGGTACATTCTCTTCCAGTGCCGGATCATCTTCCTTGATAGACAAGAACACCCATTCCTTCCCATTGCCGAATCCACTAGTAGATTCTTCTATCAGTTCATCATCTGAATCAGTAATACCTTCCTCATCCACTATGTAGCATGTTTTTTCTTTGTTTTTCTTGTATTTATACTTGTTTTGATATCCAAGGTTAGGCTTAAATGATCTTTTAACTCTTTCTTCAAATCTTGAATTCCTTTCAGGACATCTAGATGCAAAATGACCAATCTTATTACATGAAAAATATTTAAAAGGTGCTTTTCCTTCATACTTACTTCCTACCGGTCCTTTACATACTCTTCTAGAAAATAGTTCTTCAAGTTGCTCAAACTCATCATCATCTCTCTTCATATCTTCTAACTCCTTTGCATATAAATCTTTCCAGTCTTGCTTACTGATTGTAGATGTAGATGCATGAAAAGTAGGTTTAATCTTCATAGCTCGAGAAGGTCCAAACTCCTCAAGCTCAAAAGCAGATAGTTTCCCAACCAAAGTTTTTCCTGTTGACATATGTGTTAGCCATTTTTATCAACTCATTAATAGAAATATCCTTCATTTTGTAAGCCGGTGGTAGGGCTCTCAGGACTTTAGAAACAATTTCATCTTCACTCAGAGTTCCACCACAACATTGAATTCCCAAAACAATCTCATTTACCCTTTCCATGGATGCAGTAATCCTTTCATCGTCTTCCATCTTCAAATTTTCATTTCTCACCTGGTAACCATCAAGTTTAGCAATCTTCACTCTATGGTCACCTTCATTAAGAGTCTCCAACTTATCCCATATAGCCTTTCTAGATGATTTGTTGGTTAATCCCATTATTTGCTGATCAGAAAGTGCACACAAGAGGGCTTCTCTTTCTCTATAATCATTCTAAAGATCCTTATCCAGGTTTTCCAAAGGAGGATTGCAAGATCCCAGATTATAGGGCGTGACACCATTATGTGTGATCTCCCAAATCTCCTTGCCAAGACATCTCAGATGAGTCTCCATCTGAATCTTCCATACTGTGTAATTATTTCCATCAAGCCTTGAAATATCCCTTTGAAAGATAGCTCCAAAAGAACTAAATGAACTTGAACTATTAGTCACCATAGGATCTTCCTCAAGTGGTTAAGCTTTCTGCAGAGAGGACCAAATCTTTGATACCAAATGTTAGATAGATCAGATAACTAGAAGACAATTGAGAGGGGGGGGGTGTGAATCAATTGTCATAGAGTACATGAACCATTAGCAATTTAAACTTTTAATACTAGAACCTAAAACATTAATACCAAAAAAAACAGATAAACCAATTAAGCACAAACAATAATCACATAATAAAAGCCATCCACACAACACCAAAATTTGTATGTGAAAAACCTGTTAAAGGGAAAAGCTACAGTGGGAAGCCTACCCACAGTCAGATAATAACTCTATAGTAAGTATGCGAATTACAATTGAGGGGCCTGCACTTGTAGAAAGGCCAACAACCTAAAGCGCACTGCTCATCACAAAAGGGGCCTGACTAACTACATATAAATCCAAAATACAATCCAGAGAAGTGTTGAACTGCAAAAGATAGCATCTCCTATGCCTGAGTATAGTTTCGGTCACATAAACCTGATTTAATCTCCAATGATCGATCAACTCCTCTGCCTGAATGGTATTACAGTATTCGCACATTACATTCCTTGACCATGTCTTCTTACATATAACCATGATGATCTATAATGAGATCGTACATATATATATATATATATATATATATATATATATATATATATATATATATATATATATATATATATATATATATATATATATATATATATATATATATATATATATATATATACAAAGCCTTGACCATAAACAATTAGGTCGACCACCAGATAATAAACTGATTACATAATTACAAACCATGTCGGCCTTAGGCCAAACAAGTAATATCAACACATAAGACATCTCAAAAATACATCAATAGGTCCTATTCACATGTTACATTAAAGCTGGTCCAAAACCTAGATCAACTGGGACCAAGTATAGGTCCACACAATTCAACAATGATCTCCAACCACCAAGTCTTGAACATGATCACCAACAACATCCTGAAACTCCACCAGAATCTGCACCAACACCACTTATGGAATTCATCAAAGATCTCCATCAAAAGCTCTACTGGTGAAACCCTCACTGGAACCAGAAACTAATCTTCTAAGCAAGAAGGATAGTATCCAATCTCTAGACCAAAACCAACTGGTCAAATATGAGTATGAGTATCATGAACAAGCCAATTCCATCATTGGATTATACTGGAGCCTACCGTATTATGTTGGATCCGATTTGACTAGAAACTGCTCATCCTACCGAGATAAGAAGGGTGCCGGTAAAGCATCAAAACAACTAGTGTTGGCATCAATGACAAAAAATCAATGCAACACATAATCAATTCCACCAAATGGCCAACACAATTGTTCACGGATTGCATCACTAATCTACTTTCCCTAATATATCCTATCTTTTCCTTTCAAGATTAATTAGATGTATTGATACATCCATTGTTGGAAAATATTAGAAATAGGAAAACATTTGACCCTACTAAGGAGAGTTATAATGTCCCCAATTTCTTCCTTGAAGTCACTTCTATTAACAAACTTTGGCCATCTTGTAATTATTTCCCTGGACGCCTCTATAAAATTGGCACTTATGTTTCTTTTACATTTATTAGATTTTTTCTCATAATAATCTTGGGTTGACTCCATAGTGATATTTGAATATTCCTCTATTTTAGGACACTTAAAGATCCTGTCAAAGAACTCTACATCAAGCTTTATTATCACCAGCCTGTTTGTGGCCTTGCCACTCCATTTTTCCCTTGTCAAAGCACACAACTGCCAGCAAGAAATATTATGAATTGTGAGCTGCTACTGGGAAGGATGCAATTGGATGAAGACCACTAATAATAAGTTCATACATATTGAAGCTTTGCGATTGCCTTTCTATTTTCTTCAAAAATTTAAACATATCCACAACTTTGATCTCAATATCTTTGATTTCTTTGACATTAGAGGCCATTGAGCTTTCTACAAACATATTCAAATAATTATTATATTTGTACTTCATGATTTTACTTGGGGAAGGTTCAAACATCTCAGACAAAAACTACAAGTTCAAGCAAAATCAATTCTCAAAGTTAGGAAAAATAAGTATTTTGTCAAAACTTGCAAATCAGGTTTTAAAACCTAATTTGCAAGTTAAGGGATAGTGAAAATTATGAAAATATGTGCAAATCAGGTTTCAAAACACAATTTGCACTTGACTAGCTAATGTATGCAAATGGGGTCTTAAAACTCGATTTTCACATTATGAAAAGTAGTGCAAAGTAGAAAGTTTTCAATCAGGTTTCAAAACCCGATTGACATCTTTATGGAAAAGCTCATCTTGTCAATCAAGTTTTGAAACCCGGTTGCCAACTTTGGTTGATCAATATGGTGTTGGTTGGGGTTTAAAAATTGACCTACACCCAAGGGAAAGAACCCTAAGTGTGGTTTTAGTTTCAAATCCTAACCTGCACAAAGGATACAATAATTGCAAGTTGTGTTGTTGTTAGTTAGGGGTTATAAACTGACCAACACAGTAAGTGTGTTGGTCAGGTTCCAAACCCCGACTAAAATAAAATGTAGATCTTGGTGAGAATAGGTGTTGGTTGGGTTTTGTGACCCGTCCAACATGATAAATATCACATTAGTCAGGCCAGAAAGCCCAAACAGCAGGTACATGTTGGGCCTTGGAAAATTTGAAGACTATGGTGGAGTACAAGTTATGGAGTCTAGACTATACCAAACATGTGTGTTGTTCAAACTCCCTAACTTGAACTTCACCCAAGAAGATCAATGCAAACATAAATTGAGGGAGAAGGTTTAAAACTTGCCCTCAAAAAACATAAATGAAGAGAAAACCCTAAGAAGAATAAATGAAAAAAGTGTTAAATAGAATGTAAATACTTGGGAATACACAAGGATGAGGTTGTGCCAAGGAAGACTACAAACCCAAAAGGATAGGAGCAAAAAGAGCACAAAATGAAAATGACAAAAAGAAATGCTAAAAAATGATTTATAAAATCACTGAAAGTACATTTAATACAAATCATCTGGGAGTAGGAGTGTGTTTTGGGTTTTGCAACCTTCAAATGCACTTAAGTGCATTACAGGTTTCGAAACCCAAAACACGCTAAGAAAGTGCTTAGGACTTATAATTCAAAACTTTGAAACCTTAAATACAAGTGTATTTTAGGTTCCAAAACTCAAAATATAAGTGTATTTCGAGTTTCAAAACTTGAAATACATGTAACTCAAACACACAGGTGTAAAATTAGGTTTTAACCCAAAATTAACAGAAAAGTAGAAAAATACTAACTCTGAAACCAAAACATTGGCAAGACACAAAGACTAACATTTGATCTAATCGAGACAATTTTTGAGAGGATCGATCCACTCATGAGGGGAGCTTAAAAACACCTTGTAAAGCATGCATAGAGTCTATGGGATATGAAATGGATAAGTTTTTTTAGGGGTTATCCCATTATTTGAGTGAACTGCAAATCGAGGATAACAAGTTCATTGGTTGCATTTTAGGTCTTAGCGGTTTCATCTTGTCTTTCGATGATTATATTTAACATGCTCCAACATGTTTTCTAGTGATTTCTTGTGATTTAACATTCAATTAATTTTAATATATAATGAGTCCATTGTTAGGATTTAGGTGTCATCAACCTTGTAAATCCTTTTATTTAATTGTTTCCTAGCGTCATTTATAATTTACCTATAAGAGGTTGAACCATTTAACCAATGATGGTGAAAGAGACGATGTATTGTCATAGTTACTTTTACTATTTTTTGTTTGGGAAAATTAAAAAATAGCTAGGTATCCCCTTTTGGAATATCCTATTTTGAGGTTCTTGGACAGTTTTCAAGAGTTGTAAGTGCATGTATAATGGTTATGGAAGTCATTATTGATTCCTATGACAAGCATTTATGGAAAATATCCTATATTGGTCTAGGGATGTCCAAATTAGTCATATATAGTATGACAGTTGTAAAAATCACCTGTAAGAGGCTATTGTAGGAGCCAGACATGAGTTTTTCCATGTGATTTTATTGCCTATTTTTTTGTGATACCACAGTGGTCATCACACTCACAAGTTTCTATAAATTGGGGCCTTCAGTTAGAGATCTTCGTTCAATTTTGCTCAACTATGTAGGGTAACAAATGTGTGTGAAAAAGGGTCTGTAGCTGCAAGCACAACACTTCAATTAAGTCATTACATGTATGGTTAGTAAGTCAATAATCAATAAGTAATAAACCATAACAAAGTGACTGATTGCCTTTTAAAAGATGCGAGTATATGATTGCTCTCAGATTTTATAAGCAATACCAGTGAGTAGACTACACCAAGATGAATGATTTAATCTATATGATATTTAACTATATGGATGCAAGATGGGTGAATAATTCAAGCAATAATGGATTCAAGCAATGTGGATTCAAGTAATGATGGATGCAAATAATCTAAAAAAGCACAATGTATTCAATGAATCCAGAGCAAAATCAATGTAATAATAATCTCCAAGTGTGTTCTCAAAAATCTCTGGGGTGAATTGGAATGAAAGCTGAAGGCTGAATTTATAGAGAATTACAAAAAAGCTCAATTTAGGATTAATTGAAAATAATTGAGAAATCAGGTTCAGTTAACCTTGAGATAGATTCCAATTATAGTTTAATTGAAATGCATTTAGATAAAAAGTTTAAGTTGCATTATAAGATAATAATAAATTAATTCCATGCATTTGTGATAAAAATAGACAATTCTTTGATTTATTCAAGAAAAGAGTCTTTTCAATGCAACTGAACTTCTTTTTCTGAAAAGCTTTGAGTTCCAATTTTAGAGAATAATTCAAATAATTGCTTTTATGATTTCAAGTTCTAAATTTAGAAAAATAAATAATATCTCAAGTTTGATTTCTCTCTCAATTCAATTCTTTTTGTTTAATTTCAATTCAACTCTTGCTTTGTGATTAATTCCTCTTTTGTAATAAATTAACTCCTTTTGCATGATTAAATGGCAAATTTATTAATTAATTAAATATGCAAGGATATTTAATAAATTAAAATAGGATAATTGATCAAAATGATATTCTTGGAAATGATTCAATTAATTAAATAAATATTTAATTAATATTGAGTAATTGATTTGCCATGTGATATTTGATGATTAAAGAATTAATAATGTGCTCAAGATTGATTTAATTGGCTTTGGTTAGGACCTTGGTGATGTTGTTGAGACTAGGGGCCCATGGTTTAGATGACCATTTTTAGGGTATTACATTTGCCCCTCTTTGAATTAATGTACGAGCAACGCATTGGTTCAAAGAATGTGTGATGTCTAGCAGATGCCAGTTCTGAACTTGATTGATCATGAAATAGATGAAGAGCAAGGTGTTTAGCTTGATTTGAAGCGATGAAGCTAAATGAAGTGTGATTAAAGGGATACCGATCCCGAACTTGATTGAACTTAGGAATGATAGAAAAAAAAAAGATACCAAACTTGAACTTGATTGATAAAGAAGCGGATCTTACTGATCTAGAACTTGATTGATCTAGACATAGCGAGCGAAGATAAAAATTGATCTTGAACTTGATGGATCAAGATATGATGAGTGAATAATAAACTGTCCAGCTTGACTCGATTCGCTAAAACTGAACACCTTCTTAGATTGAGTGTGTGATCAAAGATACTCTTTAAACTTTTGATTGAGTTTAAACGAATAATCAGCTTGATGAAAATCGATGAAACTAATTAACGTTAAGAGATTGATTTAGTTGAAGGACAAATATTAGCTTGATATGAAGCGATCAAACTGATATGCCCCTAGTGATTGATTCGATTTAGATGATCAAGAGATCTCAACTTGATATGAAGCGATAAAGGTGAGATGCCCCTTAGCAATAAGGATTGATTGATTTTCTTTAGTTGAAAAGATTTTGCTTGACTTTTGATGAAGATTTGAAAATTTTCTCGACTTTGAAGATGTGAGGTCATAAGATCGTGAGTATGCCCCCTCGGGAGAGAAATCGAAAGATAGCGAGGATATTTGATGATAGGCCATTGTTGGCAATGATAAGTTATTTGAGCACAAATGAATTCTGAGGAATATTTGAAGATTTGGCGATTATGTTGAATTGATCACAAAGTTGATTTGTAGAATAAAAAATGAGATTCAACATTGATTGTTGAGAAATTGAGCGCAATTTAAAGAAAGAATGAGCTTTTGATGAAAAGTGCTAAGTGGTCCAAATTTTGTGAAATTGACTAGCAAAATGATCTTGAATTTCAATTTTGATCCCGAAACTGGAATCAGAATGGGGAAATTAGGTAAGGGTACAATTTTCATGTCTATCAGAGCAAGTTGAAAAATTAGGGTTTTGGCTATACATGGGAGGAAAGTTTCATTTTCAAATCATTTTAACCCTCCCAAGTTTGAAAATTCAAAAATCCCTCTATGAGAAAAATGGTGGTCCCTACTCATGAGCATCGATTCGAGCACCAGAGATGACATAATCGATCTCGACACTATGAGCCACCGGTAAGTGATCTATCTTAACCTTGTTATTCATTCCAAATTTGATTTTTTTTTAATGATTTTTCAAGGTTTTTTTGGCATGTTGAGTCGGGTTTTATTGTTTTGTTGTGTGAGACAGGATCCTGTCTCATATGACAAAGTGCTAAATTTTATTTTGTCATTTAAACCCATAAGTTTTATCATTTGGGACTCACCCTTGTATCGTACGACAACCTTAATAAAAGACCATTTTGTTGTGCGAAGTCCAATATTTTTTCATTTGGGAGTTTTTTGTCATATGTGGCTAAATCTTGACTCGTACGAGTTTCTGCCCTTCTATGTTTTGTCGTTTGGAAAACAATGAGCATTTTTGAAGGTCTAAACTTGAATTTTTGTTTTTGCAATTGACGTAGTTGGATTTGCGTGATGTTTTACTTCTCTTGTAGGCTTATTTGGAATGTTTTTTGATACTCCATTGTTTGAATTTTGCAGGTTCGTTTGCCCCATGTGCTCTTCAGGTGTGCTTATCCACCTACCATGACTTTAGTTCGACAACTATCAGAGGTTGAGTAGGCTCATATTGACTTGTGCGGCTTGACACATCTTTTGAGATTGCTTGATATTTGTGTGAATCACGGTATGTTCACAACATTGGTAGAGAGATTCCATTTTGAGCATAATACCTTTCACTTACCAGTTGGGGAGATGACTATCACTCTCGAGGATGTATATAGGATCCTCCATATCCCTTTTGCTAGGGATAAGGTAGATTATGATTCAGGACACCTTCTCGGTTTACAGGCAGTGAGGAATGTCTTTAGGGATCCCGATATCCTGACACGTTCCATCAGTTGGGACATCATGATGAGCAGGTACAATGATGAGTTTCCTCTGGCATGTGTTCTTGCAAGGTTTATCGGCTATTTTTTGATGTCGGATAGAGGTCAATAGGGATTTCAGTGTGGATGGGGCCGGATGTTGGAGAGATTGATGGAGACCCCTTAGGGGCTTGGCTGGGGTTCTTGCATTTTAGCACACATGTATCACGAGATGCATGAGATAGTATATAGGGAGGACAAGAGCATGGCCACTGGAGTTTTGATTTATGGAGTTTGGGCTTGGGAGCACCTCCCAATTTGTTGGCCTATTGTTGATGATAGCAGAGAGCCTGGGCACTCGGTTGTATACATGTATGCAGGATATGTCACTCAGCTCCATCTGGGCAAGAGTGATTTTTGGTAGCGGTAGTTAGATGGCCTGATAGCCATAGTGTGGAGACCTTATAGAGGCTTAGAGCCATGGGATGACTGGTGGCTTGTTCCAAGGACCTTTTTGTTACTCGCCCTCTTATTGGCAGATCGCAGACGATAGTGGAGGGGTTTGTAGTATCAAGGGTTATGAGGCAGTATGGCCGATCTCAAGGGGTATCATAGGAGTTCATAGCATATGCCCGATATGATGATGAGGAGAGGCAGGGATGGTCACTGAGGCTATCTTATGCCTTGGCCATGTAGGAGTTGACTGGTCTACAACGCTTGAGATGAGACTACATGGGTGATATTGTAGACGTAAGGGTATTGCCCCAGTTCAGAGATTGGTTCCAGCAGCATCCATTCCCCAGATTGATGGATCTAGCTAAGAAGGCTCCTCATATTGAGGAGATTGAGGATGATGCCCCGTGAAGGGATAGGGATAGGGTCAGAGGCAGGACTAGAGACAGGGACAGGGATAGAGAGCTGAGGCTCCGAGGCGAACAGGTGGTGATCCTGGTGCTAGTAGCAGCAGGGTTCCAACTGAGGGTGGACAACATAGGGGTGAGGGCAGATCCCTTGGGAGCATAGGCATGTGATTGGGCAGAGTTGAGGAGGAGCGAGCAACTCCAAGATAGGTCCATCAGTGGCGAGAGGAGTAGGGTGGAGCTAGAGGTGGAGATGGGGGTGGAGAGCCTATGAGAGAGCAAGGGGTGGACATTGGATGGTTGATGAGGGCATGTTTAGTGGAGCTGCAACCACAGTTGACAGTGGCTCAGACTTAGTTGGTGGAGTGAGACCGACAACTTGTAGAGGTGAGGATTGAGTGAGATCGTCAACTTATGGAGATTAGGGCTGAGCAAGATCGTCAGCTTATGGAGATTAGGGCTGAGCGAGATCGTCAACTAGCTGAGTTGAGAGCAGAGTGTGATCATCAGGTTGCGGCGATGAGAGAAGAGCGAGACACCATTTAGCAAGAGGTTTTGCATCAGACTAGCAGGGCAACCTACTATGTTGCAACATATAGCGTGGCAGTTCCAGTTGCACATTAGGTTGTCCCTTATTCACAGTACATGGCATGGTCTGAGGAAGCGCGGGTACCTCATCAGGATCCCGATCATCAGGCTCCTCCTCCTCCACCTGGTGATGAGGGAGAGGGTGCGAGCTAGATATTTCTTTTTGTAACTATGATATTTTTTGTAGACACACCCATTTTTTGTAGCCTATACGATTCTTGCTCCGATGGGAGTTTGTATATGTCATTGGACATCATTTTGTACTCTTAGACTTGATACGATATATATATATATATATATATATATATATATATATATATATATATATATATACGAGATCTGATTTGACTTCATCATACTTGTGTTGATTCGTTTATGAGATGTCTTTTATATGCTTTATTCTACATGTATGCATTTCTTTTCAATATGTAATGCAAATGATTATGGATATCTATTTTTGTTTCTTTTCATATGCAAATAGATGAATGTGTAATGAGTAATGAGTAATGCAATTTTTTTTTCTTTCTTATGCAATAAGATGAATGCAAATGAGTAATATGAAATGTATGAATCTATATAAGATATTTACGTATGCAGCTAACATCTCAAAACACAAGTACTCGGTCGAAAAAATGATGAAAAATAGACCACTTAGCATAAGAAATGATGATGCTTTCAGCTCTCATAAACTTAAGAGATCATTATCATCACACCGAAATCACTCTAGATTCACAAAATACAGAATGAAATGCAAAATGCAACCTAAACCTAGTCACTGGATTTAAAATGCTTAAGATTCATCACTGAGCATAACGAACACACCAGGCAGGTTAGAGTTTCTTTCTTTTTCAATATGCAATTTTAATTATCTTGTTTGCAATGACCCTTTTTTCGTTCATATCCTTGGACAGATTTTGTAGGGACCCGAATTGCATCATAAAGAAATTTCCTCAAAACAGATAAATAAATGATGTGGACCTCCCTATAGCATACAAATAAGTGGAGTCGAGGTATGTGAGGTGATTTCACCTTGTTGTGAAGGCTCTTATCACAGACACCCAACTAATTTATATGTTTCCAGATCATTGGGATCATTCCTACAAGCAGAAAATAAAGAAAATATTATGCCCCCAATCCTTGCTCCTCTTAGGCACAATAGACTTCCTCGAGTTACTCAGAGGGATAATAATCAAAAACCAATATAAAAGACAACACACAAAGAAAATTTTCATTCATAGCTCAAACTGTTTAGTGATTGTTTTCCATTATGTTTTTGATTAAGGAAAATCAGGTTTTAAGGGACTTGAAACCCGCTTACATTATGAAAGATGAACAAGAAAGAAACAAGAGAAGATAAAACCAAGACAAAACAACTGCAAAAAACTAGCACCAAAACCAGTAGCTAGGACAAAAGGACAACAAAGAGCCGACGAGAAACTGGCATCCAAAACCCAACATTACAAGTCAAATGAAAACTTTTATAGACTCCTCAGCATTCTAAACCAAAAAAATCATGGTCTTAGCAGCTTTTCTTAGATCATTGTTCTCTTGTTTCAGCTGAATGTCTTTCATTTTTGTCTCCATGTCAGTGGTGGTCTGCCTGATCCTTCGCCTGTAGATTTGATGAGTAGAGCTGGAGGTTGGTATATCATCAATGATTACCAAATTCTTATTCTAGTTTTTCCTCTCTAAGTGATCCACCAAGGCATTCATGTTTTGACAAGAAACTCTCAAGACCTCAAGACTGTGGTTCATGGAGCTTTTCAATGCCTTCTCAGTTTGAGCAACCCGATTGATGATGTTATTGTTATCCACCTCAGTCTTTTTTTTAACAATTCTAATAACATCCTCTAGATGTTTCAAATCCCCTTTTATCAAGTCTTTTTTTGACCAGTCCTGCATCTCAATTTCCTCCTCAGCTTCATTGGTTTCCACCTCCTCACTCTTTTTCCCCGAATTTGTTTCCTTAATCAAATTGTGTATCTTATTTTCCAGGTCCCTCTGTTTTCTCTGAATACTTGTTATGTTGTCAATAACCCACTTCTAGAGATTGAAAGACTCCAGTGTGCAATTTCGAGCAGTATTCAAAATAGTGTTCGCCAAATCCCTACCCTACTCAGTGCTCACGGATTTAGGGTTGTCTTCTTCCATTGAGTTCGGGGCGACATTCCTGCTATCCAAACCCATAGGGTTAGAATCAGGGTTTTTAGAATTGGCATCTGTTTTCTGTTATGTTGTTTTGCTTGTTTACTCAGTGATAAAAACTCTTTGGTAGTTAGGAGACAGGTGATTGACTCAGAGTGGATGACCAGGTTTCACTAACGGAAAGATGACTTGGTTGATACTACTTAGGACATGTAATGTGCTCTGTCAATTAACCTAAGACTAGGACATTGATCAATTTCAATTCATGAGGGTTCCAATGAACCAGGATGTCACAAAAGTGACTGAAATATATGTACAAGTGAAAGAAAAGATGCAAGAAGCGAGAATGCCAACGTTGCGTTGATAGATGGAGCGCTCAAGTACAAGAGGCACCTGTTTGCTAGGTTTTCACCTGCTTGGCAGAGATTCATTTTTTGTTACCAAGGTGCTTGTTTACCAGGTTTTCACCAAGGCATTTTCTGTCTTTATATATATATTTTTTTCTCTTTTCTCTCTTTTTTTTTTTTTTTGTTTTATGATTTTTATGATTTGTTGATTTTGTTTCAAGACTTTTTTCAGCCGTACATGTTGCTAGAGCAGAGACTGCTAAGTGAATAATTTCTTCAAGTGGATGGTGTTAATCAGTTCATGGAGCTGTTCTCCTTCCGATGTTGAGAGTTGATAGGCACCAGAGCCAAATACTACAGTAACGATGTAGGGACCCAGCCAGTTGGGTTCAAACTTCCCTTTGTTGTCTCGAAACTGTTGATTTTTAGGATTTTCTCTCAGGACTAGGTCACCAACCTAAAATTCTCTTTTTCAAACCTTCTTGTTATATCCTCTAGACACTCTCTTTTGATACACTTTGAGATGATCAAACACCACTTGCCGATGCTCATCCAACAATTTGAGTTCTTGCAATCTAGATATTCTATGATCTTCATCAGTAACAAGACCTTGCAAGGAAACTCTTAGAGATGGTATTTATACTTCAATAGGTAGTATTGCTTCAGACCCATACACCAGAGAAAAAGGTGTATCCCCAGTAGGTGTTCTGATAATTGTTCTGCAAGCCCATAGTGCAGGATTGAGCTACAGATGCCAATCCTTCCTTGACTTATTCACTGTTCTGTGCAAGATAGTCAATAGGTTTTTGTTAGATGCCTCGGCTTGTCCATTACCTTGAGGGTAATATATTGATGACCAGTGTTGTTTTATTTCAAATTTCTCATAGAGCTTGTCCAGATCTTTATTCTTGAACTGTCCTCCCTTATCAGTCACGATGGACGAAGGTCTCCCATACCTACAAATGATATAATTTAAGATGAACAAGGCAACTTGTTTACTAGTTGCTTGGATGAGCGGAACCACTTCTACCCACTTGGTGGAATACTCAGGGGCAGTTATGATGAATTTATATCTATTGGATAATGGAGGATATATCTAACCAATGAGATCAAAGACCCATTACTGAAAAGGCCAATGTTTGATGAAGGGTATGAGATCCCTTGCTGGAGAATGTATGAGATTTCCATGTAGTTGGCATTTTTCACAGGTCTTAGCAAATTTAATAGCATCTTTGTCCATGTCTGGCTAGTAGTAGCCAGTCCGTAATAGTTTCCGAGCTAAAGTAAGACCATTCGAATGAGATCCACAAAAACCTTCATGAACTTCCAATAATGCACATTTAGATTCTTTAGTTTCTAGACACCTAAGCAATGTACCATCCATACCTCGTCTAAATAGATTGTTAGCAATGATAACATATTGTGAAGCACTTTGAGTTAGGTTTCTTTTCTCATTATGAGTAAGATTTTTAGGGATAATTTGGTCTCGTAGATAAGAGTAGATGTGGCTGTATCGGGATGAGTCATGTCCAATAATAGCACGGACTACTTGGGTCTTAGGAGAATCATAGGCGGGGTAACGTAACTCTTCCACCAAGAATTCAAAGTGAAAATTGGACTCTTGTAACTCAGGTATAGATGCCAAGGTGGCCATAACATCTACTGCTCTGTTTATGGATCTAGGAATCTGTTGGAATGATAGAAAAGCAAAATACTTCTTGAGATTGTCCACCATCCTCTTGTAAGGCATTAGTTTCTCATCTCAAGTTTGATATATATCATTGATTTGATTGACTACTAGTTGAGAATCTTCATAGACGTGTAATTCTGCAACCTTCCATTCAATGGCTAGCTTTATCCCGTTCACCAAAGCTTCATATTCTGCAATGTTGTTTGTGCAAGGGAATATAATTTTATAAGACTTTGGGATTGAATACTTTTGAGGAGTAATAAACAATATTCCAGCACCAGAACCATTTTGGGTGAAAGATCCATCAAAGAACCTCTTCCAGGGTTGTTGAGTAAGATGCATTATTGATTCATCTGGAAACTCTATATGTAGTGGTTGAGTGTCTTCAAGCGGAGCTTCAACAAGTTGATCAAACAATTACCTATCCATTTATGGCTTTGCATTCCACATATTCAATGCCAGACTCTGTAAGGATCATGACCCATTTCGCCAATCTTCCTGTAAGTGTTGCTTTATCGAGAAGATACTTGAGTGGATCAATTTTAGCCACCAGCTTGACTGAATGTGCTAGCATGTAGTGTCTCAATTTTTGTGATGCAAAGACTAATGCCAAGCATGCTTTTTCTATTATGGTGTAATTCATTTCATAGGACACCAATGTTCTACTGATGTAATAGATGGCTCGCTCCTTTTTATTGTCATCCTGTTGTGCCAAAAGTGCCCCCAGTGATGAATCAGTTGCTGATATGTATAAGATCAATGGTTTACCCTAAATCGGTGGCATCAATATTGGTGGATTAGATAGGTACTCTTTTATCTACTGAAGGTGTTGTTCCCATTCTTGATCCTAGTTGTATATTATTCCTTTCCTCAATACTTTTGTGAAAGGTTGAGATTTATCTGCTAGCTGAAAAATGAAGCGTCTGATGGATTGGAGACATCCCCGTAGACTTCTCATTTGACTGATATTCTTCGGAGGTGGAATTTCCATTATGGTTTGAACCTTCTTAGGATCAACCTCAATTCCCTTCTTTGATATGATGTAGCCAAGTAGTTTACCAGATGTTACTCTAAATGCACACTTATTTGGATTTAACTGGAGTTTGAACTTTTCCATTCTGTCTAGTATAGGACCTAGCTCTTGAACATGCGCTGATCTCTTCATAGTCTTCACTAAGGTGTCATCAACATAATCTTCCATATTCTTATGCATCATGTCATGAAAGATGGTAGTAATTGCTCTTTTATAGGTTTCTCCTGTGTTCTTTAGCCCAAATGGCATGACATTCTAAAAAAAGGTTCCCCATGCACAGGTGAAAGCTATCTTTTCTTGATCTCTAGGAGCTATTTTGATTTGATTATATCCAGAGAATTCATCCATTATTGAGTACATCTCGTACCCAACAGTCATGTTGACTATCATGTTAGTATTTGGCAATGGAAAGTCATCCTTCAGACATGCTTTGTTGAGATCTCTGAAGTCTATGCAAACTCTGATAGATTTGTCTGCCTTTGACACAGATACTATGTTTGAAATCTATTTGGTATAATCTATAGCTCTAATGAATCCAAGTTTTAGTAGTTTTTCTAGCTCAACCTTGACTAGTAGTGCTACATGTGGGTGCATCTTACAGAGTTTTTGCTTGACTGGTTTAACTCCTGGTGTGATAGAAAGATGATGATGATAAGATCAGGATCCAGGCCTGGCATATCAGAGTACGTCCATGCAAAGTTTATTTTGTTTTCTGAGAATAGCTGAGTGAACTCCTTCAATTCTTCTACAGATAGTGATTGAGCTACATGAATGATGTGTGGCATTTCTTGACTCCTAATGTTCACTAGCTGAGTTGGCTTGATCAATGTGGAAGACCTTTCCTAGAAATGACTTGGCAGTGCATCAAGTATCTCACCTTGAGGCGCATCAGAGAGGTTTTCACCTTTAGGTACGTCCTTTATTTTCTTTTTTTTAGATTCTGACACCGCCACATTGTGGTTTTCGCCATCAGATCTTTTATTTTTATTTTTCTTATTTTTACGACTAAGATACTTGATATCCGCTTCAGTCATGTTTTCATTCTGTTCTCTAGTGGAAGAGTACATGGGTTCAACTGCATTGAGATAATAGGCTAACGCATAGTCATTAGCAAAAGTAGGTATATTTATGGGCTAGTTTTGTAAAGTATAGTCAATTAGTTCTGGATGTAGTAAGGATAGATATTGGACATGTTTAAGAGCATTCACGGTATTGTCATCATAACTACGGATCGAAAAGTCGAGTTCCAAAAGGATACCTTGCGTAAGTGTCTCGAGACTAGGAAGAGTCAGATCATGATTATTAAAGTTCACATTCATATTTAGTTGATCTAATCCAATAGACATACTTGTAATGTCATTCCCTACGTCAGACTGGATGCCATATCATGGTTTGACAACAATAAGATCAGTAGATAGATTTTCATTGTTTGTATCAGATGATTTCGAATTTGAGGCTGAGTAGATATTGTCCTGAATAAGACTGTCATCAAAGTCATCAGATGAAATTTTTGAGTCTTCTTCAAGTGATTTAGTAAGTGTATGTATGGTATCAACACCAACATCTCTAATACTACAAGTTCCTTCATGTTGTGGTTCATTTGTCATTTGTATCTGACACACTTGTTGACGTGATCTTACTATTTTTGTGGTTCGTTGTCATCTACTCCATTCAGCTTCTTCTGTGCTGATAACTGGTTCTTGTTCTGTAGCTTCCAACTCTTCTTGTGTAGTGCTATACCTAATTTGTTCTATTTTAGCATAGGGGTACATAGATGAAAAGCTTTTTGGTACTCTTCCTTCCTTCAGTCCTTGTTCATAGTTTGCTTGTCTCCTTTGTCTAATTTCCTGTATTTCCTTCTCTAGTTTTATGTGCATCAGCTCTTGAGTATTATCTATGACACCACTAGACTCTTCTGGAGTTTTTGTACTTGATGTGTCTGAGAGGTGGTCAGGACCCCATTCATACTCGTTTGAGTTAGTCTCTGAATTGTCCACTTGCTACCTACCAGTGTATGTGACTAGAACTTTTAGTGGTGCAAACAATTCTCTGATTCTTACTACTTCATCTCTTATATCTTCTAGGACCTCAAATTCTTGTATTATTGTAGCTGACACCATCAAAGCTTGAGCACTGACTATTTCTTCTTTCTTGACTGCTGATTCCTCTTTCTCTTTTCTACACTCTGCTTTTGTTTATTGAGTGTCTACTTGCTGTAATGTTGAAGGCGATATCCTTTTTTGCCACTTAGACTTAGAAACATGTTTCTGGTCTAATGTCTTTTTTAGATTGTATCCCAGTCTAGCCTTATCATTTGTGGATTTTGTTTGTAGCTGAATTGGTTCAGTAATACCTTCCTTTTGTTTGCACAAAGGACTAGTACCTGGATATCCCATGCACTGAATTATTTTGTAGCCAGGACCAGATTGGTTTGAGGAAATATCACAATGTTGTACCTCCTCATTTTGACTATCTTCCTTAAAGAGCCAATTAAGAACATCATCCTCTTCTATTTTGTCTGCCAGGGAGGTAGAAGATTGTACAAAGAGACCATCATACATGGTATTTGGAGATGAAGTTTGTGTTCTCATAGCCTCTGATGGCTTGCCCAACTATTTTGGTGATGGAGGGAGAGAAACTAATGAAAGTACCAGTTCTATCTTGTAGCCATCCATGCCGGTATTTGTGATCTTCAATCTCTTTTCTATGTCTTTCATCAACACTTCTGGATCTTCATTTGGAGAGGCTGCCCTATTATGAGGCACAAAAGTATCTGCACCTTTTGTCAATGCATTACATACGACATTTGTATCAGTAAGAATACTGACTTTAGCTCCGTTATAGGGGAATTTTAAGCATTAATGGTATGTTGAAGGTACTGCCTTCATTTGATGAATCCACGACCTGCCTAGTAAGATATTGTATGGCAAAGGAATATCAAGTACCTGGAAAAGGACATCTCTTTCTACAGGTCCCACTCTGATTGGTAAGGATACCAGACCTTTAGAGGTCCTTTCTTCTTCATCATAGGCTTTTATTGTTATTTTCTTGCCAGGATCAATAACATTTTCAGAGAATCCTAGTTGTGTAAGTAGTCTGTAAGTACAAATATTCAACCCTGCGCCTCCATCTATCAAAACACATTTAACTCCGTGTTTATGGATCATGGATTCAATATGCAATGGCTGGTTATGTGGATGATTTAGCGAGTTGTCATCTTCTTCAGAGAAGGTCAGATAGTGAGGTGAGGTTAGATGACCCACCATAGACTGAAACCGATCAATGTCTAAATCTTTTGGAACGTTAGTGGTGAGCAAGACATTGTCTAGGATCTCTTTGTGAGCAGACGAGAGTTTTAGAAATTCAAAGATTGAGATTTGAGCATTTGTCCTTTTTAATTGCTCAACAACACTATATCCAGAGGATGATGATGAAGTTAACCTTTTAAATTTGTCCAAGGTTGATTCTTTTTGTTTGTTTGACAAGGCTAGTGGGTTAGATATTGCTTGAGCCGGGTTGGAAGAACTAGCTCCTTGGAGAGTGAATTTCTTTTGAGAACGGGTCAACATGATTTATTTGGTTTTTCTTGAACTATAATCACATTGCAATATTCTGATTGGGAAGGCTCAATCATGTTGACAACGTTGTCCTAGCTGGTGTAAGTATAATTTACCTTGGCACCTCCTTTGGTCTTTGAGGAATCGCCTTGTTCGCAAACAAGCAAAGGATCTTTAAATGCTTTATGATCAGCATTGGTTGGGTGATTCCCAACAAAAATTTTACTGGCATCTATGAGATCTTGTATCTCATGTTTTAGCTTCATGCAATTGTTTATATTATGACCTTTATTCTGATGGAAGTCACAGTATTCATTTTCTCTCCACCATCTTGGTTTGACTTTTGGATCATATGGTTTGGAGTTATCTGGTAGCATTATCAAATTGTTTGCCATCAAATTTTTGAAAGAAAATTCATATGATTCTTCAAGAGGAGTAAAATCACGCTTAGGTTTGGAAAGCCAAGGCTTTTCTTTGAACCATTCTTTTGTTTTCTTTGGTGGATTTTCTGCTGTAGCCTCAACAACTTTAAGTGCTTGTGTACCACTAGCCAAGTTGAATATTGTGGGCTTCAAGTTAGTTTTAATAGTGTCTACTACTCCATCGTTAACAACATTCTTGTTGTTGTTTTTGCCATATTTCCAATACTTGTTCTTCTCTTTAGAGCTAGATCTTGGTTGTGTTTCTTTCCAAGGTGAGATATCCCCTTTCTTTATGAGCACATCTTCTATTCGAATGGCATTATCTACCATTTTGTTAAATGATGGTGTACTTGCATTTGGATACTATATTTTAGTTCGGGGACCAAGTTATTGACAAATATATCCATTTTCTTAGAGTCTGGTAGAGGTCGAGAATACCTAGAGAGCATCTTTCTCCAGCGTTGGAGGAAGGTAAGAAGAGGCTCCCCTGTTTTCTATTTAGTATTGCAAAGCTCGATCATAGTCACATGATGTCGAATGTTGTATGAGTATTGTTGTAAAAATAGTTGGATTAGTTCTTCAAATGTTTTTATTCCTTTGGGTAGACTTGAGAACCATTCCATTGCTTGACTCTCTAAACTCCTTGGGAAAAGGTGCATGAG
Organism: Cryptomeria japonica; assembly: GCF_030272615.1. Classification (NCBI taxonomy): domain Eukaryota; kingdom Viridiplantae; phylum Streptophyta; class Pinopsida; order Cupressales; family Cupressaceae; genus Cryptomeria; species Cryptomeria japonica. Next base: position 297,544,092 of record NC_081408.1, read on the forward strand.
GTACATTTGATCGTGCATGAACTCCATACAGGTGGCACAAAAATCTCTGACATGATCTTGAGGATTTGAGGTACCATCATATTTGTCAAATTTTGGGTTCTCAACTCATGAAGGAAATGGAGGCATGTATAGATTTTTGTCAAATGGCAAGGGACATATTGTTTCTAGAGAATGTTGTTTTGGGGACTTATCCTTATTCTTCAGTTCTGTGACCTCCATCCGTAAGGCTTGTAATTGTTTGTGTACCATGAGTATAGGTGATTCTTCCTTTTTAGTAAGAAGTGTCTGAACACCATATGCAGTAGGGAGTTTGACACCTTGTTTTGCTAATTCTAAGAAATAGTCTTCCTTCTCTCGAGTCATGATAGCTTTCATCATTTTTCTAAAGTCTTCATTCTTTTGACAGTCAAGAATCTCTTTTTCTAGAGGTTTTGTGTCTTCTTCAGCCCCACTTGATGAGGAATCATTATTAGTTTTGTGAATACTAATATTGTCCTTATTCTTGTCATTGTGTTCCGTCTCATGTATAGTGGGAGATTTAGGTTCATAAAAAATTGGTCTGCCTGATGACAAAGGTATGTCAGTTAGAGGGTCATCTTCGTAAAATGGGTTATCTTGATATGAGAAGGGTTGTCCTTTGCCTTTGGCTTCTTTCTTATGAGAACTCCTAGTTTGAATAGGCATTTTTATGGATTAGTGTGACCTAAAGTTGTTTGTAATGAAGAGGTCAAGATCAACTTTAGAGCTAGTTTGTTCGGTTAATGTATTGTTTGAGAGAAACAACTGAGATTTTAGTCTAGTTGTAGGAAATATCTATCCTGTGTAAGAGATCTATCTAAGTCGATTCTAAGAGTAGTGTAAGATTCAGTCTGGTTTAAGGAAAGATCTATCCTAGATAAGACATTATCTAAGTGAGTTATGTTTGATAGGTAGTTGATTGAACTAGCTAAAAGATGATTGACCAAATCATGCAATGCAAATGGCAGAGGTACACTATCTTGATTTATTTATGCTTAGGATGATGATAACCAATATTATGTTCGCTGTAGACTATTTTTAGGCAAGTTTGACTGTTCTATACTGACAAAACCAGAGATTCATACGACATGAATTTCTGAACCAGACAATAATTTACCAGCTACAGGACGACAACAGTTCTATTTCGTATGAGTTGCTGCCTCATACTGTACAATAGATGGGTATTTGTAGGATGACAAAATATTTAGTGTAGTTTTGTTTTGTACGACACATGATTTAGCTTCAGACGAAAGACTTTTGGGTTTCGTATGACACAGGATACGGTGCAGGATGACAAATAACAAGACTCGTATGACATAGGATGTAATGTAGGATGATAAATAATCAGTTTCGTATGACTGTTCACATGGTAGAGACAAAAATTCTGAGTTTTTTTTATTGCTGAGTATGACAACTGAGTATGACCAATTCTGAGATGGACTAATTTTTGACTAGGATAGACTAGTTTTGAACAAAATTTTGACTTAGGATGGACAAGTTTTGACATGGACAGAGTTTTGACTTAGGATAGACAAGTTCTGACATAGATAGAGTTTTGACTTAGGATGGATAAGTTCTGACACGAACAGAGTTTTGACTTAGGATGGACAAGTTCTAGCACAGACAAAGTTTTGACTTAGGATGGACAAGTTCTGACACGGACAAAGTTTTGACTTAGGATGGACTAGTTCTGACACGGACAAAGTTTCTAATCACTGATTTGTCTCTTGTCTTCTCCAATTTTGGTATTTCAGTTTTCTTTGTTTCAGGGATGAAACACAGAAAACATGTAGTATGAATAGTAACTCCAATCACAACATGCAAGCCCTAAAGAATTTGGTGAGAGAAGAAAACTTTTGCTTGTAGAGTCAGGTACACACCCAATAGCTAATCAGAATATAGCCGCTAAGTCTCATGCAATGGATTCTCAATGCCGTATTATCTGACTCCAAACGCTAATGGGGGCACGAAATGACAAGTATCTTGGGAGAGTTACTATCCGTCTTGCACAAAGATTATCCCCCCTTTTGGAGGTGAACTAGGTAGCTTCTGATTTTAATTGGAACTAGTAAGGGATCCGTTCAGCGCGTTGAGGTATAAACTCAATTAAGAGGTCTCCCAGCCTTGAAAACCAAGGTTTAATATACCCAAAGGTATGAAGGAGAGCTATTCCTGAGCACTATCGTTGACTTGATTTTCATCAAATCATGTTTATTTTATAGTGGGTTGGAGTGCTTGGCGTTTAGCCATTCCCACTTAGGTCATTCCCCTCACACCAGCCGTAATGGCTTTAAGAGTTTTTCAACCCCTCGGAAGGGTAGGCCTGCTAAAAATGTATAAATCTCAAACAAAGAAAAAGCCTCAAGGGTCTGGATTTTTGATTGTCTAGAAAAAGACAAGAGCATAATCTCCTACCTCTCAGAAATCTTCTAAAAACATGAAATACAGATTTGTTCTTTAACCAGATAGCAAGTTAGGTTCCTAAAAATGAATTTAAAGAATACATGATGTTTAGTCGATTCTCCTTAGGCAACCTGCAAAGACAACGAATCAGTAGTCATATTGTCTTTGTGCGACAAGCATATTCTTCGATAAGCGTTCTATAAAAAAATGATTAGGTTGTGAAAAAATCTGAGATAGATAGATAAACAATCAAGCTCAGTCATCATAATAATCAATTTGAACATAAAACCAAAAAAATTATGAAATTTGTTTTTTTCTCTTTTTAACCAAAAAATACAGAGTCGTATGATACAAGATTCCCTCTCGTACGATACAAGATTCCTGCTCGTACGATACCTGTAGTTTGTCATTTTAGCCTGTGAAAATTATTGTACGAGATGACGTAGAGGCTGTATGGCTGAAAATCCGAAAAGTAAAAAAAAAACCTGAAAAAATAACAAAAATAAAAAATCAATCTTGGAGGCCAAAAAAATATAGTCTTCTGCCCCATGGTGGGCGCAAGAGATGTGTGTGTGAAAAAGGGTCTGTAGCTGCAAGCACAACACTTCAATTAAGTCATTACATGCATGGTTAGTAAATCAATAATCAATAAGTAATAAACCATAATAAAGCGACTAATTGCCTTCTAAAAGATGCGAGTATAAGATTTCTCTCAGATTTTTATAAGCAATACTAGTGACTAGACTACACCACGGCGAAGGATTTAATCTATATGATATTTAACTATATGGATGCAAGATGGATGAATAATTCAAGCGATAATGGATTCAAGCAATGTGGATTCAAGCAATGATGGATGCAAATAATCTAAAAAAGCACAATGTATTCAATGACTCAGAGCAAAATCAGTGTAATAATAATCTCCAAGCGTGTTCTCAAAAATCTTTGGGGTGAATTGGAATGAAAGCTGAAGGCTGAATTTATAAAGAATTACAAAAAAACTCAACTTAGGATTAATTGAAAATAATTGAGAAATCAGGTTCAGTTAACCTTGAGATAGATTCCAATTATAGTTTAATTGAAATGCATTTAGATAAGAAGTTCAAGTTGCATTAGAAAATAATAATAAATTAATTCCATGCATTTGTGATAAAAATAGACAATTCTTTGATTTATTCAAGAAAAGAGTCTTTTCAATGCAACTGAACTTCTTTTTCTGAAAAGCTTTGAGTTCCAATTTTAGAGAATAATTCAATAAATTGCTTTTATGATTTCAAGTTCTAAATTTAGAAAAATAAATAATATCTCAAGTTTGATTTCTCTCTCAATTCAATTCTTTTTGTTTAATTTCAATTCAACTCTTGCTTTGTGATTAATTCCTCTTTTGTAATAAATTAATTCCTTTTGCATGATTCAAATTAATTAATTAATTAAATATGCAAGGATATTTAATAAATTAAAATAGGACAATTGATCAAAATGATATTCTTGGAAATGATTCAATTAATTAAATATTAATATCGAGTAATTGATTTGCCATGTGATATTTGATGATTAAAGAATTAATAATGTGCTCAAGATTGATTTAATTGGCTTTGGTTAGGAGCTTGGTGATGTTGTTGAGATTAGGGACCCATGGTTTAGATGACCATTTTTAGGGTATTACAACAAAGTGTTGTCAATTTTTTTAGGGTTTACAGAAAAATGTATTTTGAGTATAATATTCATTTATTAGTAATATAAATGCCTCTCATTTGGTGGTGGTTTTTTTTTCTGGAAACAATTTCTCCACATAAATTTGGTGTGTTTCATGTGTAATGGTTTTCTTCTTCTTGCTTTGATTCTACAATCACTTTATTAAAGTTTAATTTTTAGTTTCATATTTGCAATAAATTTTATTTTAAGTTCATATTACAAGCTTTCTTCACCTTGTTTAACAACATCCATTTCACAAGTCATTATGCTACCAAAATCAACTTTCATTTTTTCTCTCTGTAAAATTAACCATTGTTGTTGTGAGATTATACATCTTGAACATTGTATTTTAATTGGATGGTTATGTTAAATTTAGTGAATGGTCTAGAGGTAAGGAGAAAAACATAATCATACAATAAAGACTCACAAATATTTCATAGATTCAACCCCAAGCACTCTAGATATACAATTCCAAACATCTAGCCATTAGGCCTATTATGAGCATCAAATTTATTTCTTTCCCAAATCCACTCAACATTGGATATGCAAGCTTCTTGGAATACATAATGAGGCCTTTATACCATCCATTGATGACAATTTTTGAGAGGATCGGTCCACTCATGAGGGGAGCTTAAAAACACCTCGTAAAGCATGCCTAGAGTCTATGGGATATGAAATGCATAAGTTTTGTAGGGGTTATCCCATTATTTGAGTGAACTGCAAATCGAGGATAACAAGTTCATTGGTTGCATTTTAGGTCTTAGCGGTTTCGTCTTGTCTTTCAATGATTATATTTAACATGCTCCAACATGTTTTCTAGTGATTTCTTGTGATTTAACATTCAATTAATTTTAATATATAATGAGTCCATTGTTAGGATTTAGGTGTCATCAACCTTGTAAATCCTTTTATTTAATTGTTTCCTAGTGTCATTTATAATTTATCTATAAGAGGTTGAACCATTTAACCAATGACGGTGAAAGAGACCATGTATTGTCATAGTTACTTTTACTATTTTTTGTTTGGGAAAATAAAAAAATAGCTAGGTATCCCCTTTTGGAATATCCTATTTTGAGGTTCTTGGACACTTTTCAAGAGTTGTAAGTGCATGTATAATGGTTATGAAAGTCATTATTGATTCCTATGACAAGCATTTATGGAATATATCCTATATTGGTCTAGGGATGTCCAAATTAGTCATATACAATATGACAGTTGTAAAAATCATCTATAAGAGGCTATTGTAGGAGCCAGACATGAGTTTTTCCATGTGATTTTGTTTCCTATTTTTTGTGATACCACAGTGGTCTTCATACTCAACTTTCTATAAATTGGGGCCTTCAGTTAGAGATCTTCGTTCAATTTTGTTCAACTATGTAGGGTAACAAAGTGTTGTCAATTTTTTTTAGGGTTTACAAGAAAATGTATTTCCAGTATAATCTTCATTTATTAGTAATATAAATGCCTCTCATTTGGTGGTGGTTTATTTTCTGGAAAGAATTTCTCCACATAAATTTGGTGTGTTTCAAGTGTAATGGTTTTCTTCTTCTTGCTTTGATTCTACAATCACTTTATTAAAGGTTAATTTTTAGTTCCATAGTTGCAATAAATTTTATTTTAAGTTCGTTTTACAAGCTTTCTTCACCTTGTTTAACAACATCCATTTCACAAGTCATTATGCTTCCAAAATCAACTTTCATTTTTTTTCTCTGTAAAATTAACCATTTTTGTTGTGAGATTATACATCTTGAACATTATGTTTTAATTGGATGGTTATGTTAAATTTAGTGAATGGTATAGAGGTAAGGAGAAAAAAATAATCATACAATAAAGACTCACAAAGATTTCATAGATTCAACCCCAAGCACTCTAGATATACAATTCCAAACATCTAGCCATTAGGACTATTATGAGCATCAAATTAAATTCTTTCCAAAATCCACTCAACATTGGATATGAAAGATTCCTGGAATATACAATGAGGCCCTTAAACCATTCCTTCCATTCCAATAGTTCAAACCATCCATTGATTCAAAATACCTTTCTCTAGACCTAGACTTGAGATTGCCCTTGCTATTCTAATGCAAGTAACTTCATAAATATTGAAGAAATTCGTGAAAATTAGGTTTAAAACATCTTTATGATCCTCTATAGAATTTTGGTATTCATTCCACCCTTTCTCCAAGCCAAAAAAAACATCATTTGATGAAACCCTTTTTGATCAATAGTTTTTGGATTGTGAATGAAGTAAATGAAACATACTGTCAACCAATTTCACATACAAATGAATTAACTAAGGTTTTACCTTTGGAGGCATAAAATACCATGTAAATATAGTCCCTTCCACTAGTTTTCACAAATTTTCAATGGTGGAAGGTCGACTTATGGTCTATTCTATCTCTAGAAACCCTAGTTTCTGAACAAGGTTGTTAGGAAGATTAGCTTATTAGACCAATCAAACAAACTTTCCTTTAGAATTGATTAGAACAAAAAAGATTTTCCATATAATTATCTTTTCATCCATAATGTTTCAGACCCATACCAATCTATACCAAACAAAAATACAATTTATTTATATAAAAAAAATAAGGTAAAAATGTGCCAAAATGATGTTTCTTCTCATTCAATCCTTCTATAACCTTGGCATTTTGGGTTTTGATTACATATTTATGTAATTAAAACCATTTTCAACTTCCCAAATGACCATTAACCACTTTGTTAATACTAATGACAACATTTGCAAGTTTTTGATAACATTGACAACTTTTAGCATCATTTGTATTTAAACACCTAAACATACTAAAATGGTCTTCAAATGGCCCCCAAATGGTTTTGATTGACTTTATTACCCCAAAACAACTTAAAACAAATAAAAAACACACATCATGCCATATGACTCAAAATGCACTCCAGGATGCCCCTGCATCATACTCCCAAGGGGAGAGAAAATTTGAGTTCCATCTCAAATATGAATCTTCTTTCTTGTCTTCCAATTCCTTTGCATACGTGCATTGTTTACGTTTTTTTCGATCTCAACTACATTTGTTTCAACTAGTTCACTTGTGCTTTTTGGTCCCACAATAGGCTTCTTGAGCCAAAGCCAACTTGGCATTATATATCCATGGATTTTTTCTTGTCTCCCCAGTCTAGCTTTAGTTTTCGCTGCAATTGGATATTTATCTTCTTTCATTCATTTTGTCTTCTTTACTTGCATAGGGAAAAAACATATTAAAGAAATCATATTCTTTGTTTTCATACTTCACTTATTCATCCACCTCAGGTGGTTTGCCATACATTCTTTTCTCCTCATTATTTTCCAAAATATTTGGCTTCACCTCAACCTTACTCAACCATTCATTTGTAGTTTTGAATTGTTCATCTATTCCTTTTGTTCTGGTTGACATCAACATTCTCAACTCTCGATTCTTCTCTTAAGAACCATGCTATGTCCTTATCCTCCATGACTATCTTCTCTCTTTGGACTATTTGTGAGTCCTCTACAACTTCTTTTATTTTCTCTTCTTCTTCTTCCTGAACAAAACCCACTTCAACATCGACATCACTATTACTTTCATTAGTTTGAGAAAATTCAAAAGAAATTTCTTCCATTTGTTATTCAATTGGCTTTCCAAACAACATGTTTTTTCAAAAGTTGTTTCCTCAACCATTTCCTCATTTGTCTTTGCTTCATTTTTCTATATGTCTATCTTCTCACTTAACAACAAGATTTCAATTCACGTGCACTCATTCTTCAAGGTTGCTAATGCATATTTTGTCCCATCTTTGTCCAACTTATATGTATTGTTTTTGCTATTGTACTTCGTTGTCCTACTATACTGCCACAACCTTCCAAACACAATGTGACATACATCCAAATGAATAATATCACAAACTATTTCATCCTTATAATTACCTATTTGAAACTCAACTTTGCATTTCTGACTTATGGTTACCTGGGTACCTGTTTGAAGCCAACTCACAGAATAGGGTGTAGGTTGTTGTATTATTTACAAACCTAATTTATCTACCATATATTCAAAAACAATATTATCCATGCAGGTATTGGAAATCACAACTTGACAACATTTACCTTTGGACTTGCAGGTAGTTTGAAATAATCTTTTATTTGTGAACTTGCTTTCTTTCTTAGCTACCATTTATTCCTCATTTTCTTCCTCTTGTAGCTTCTTTTCCACTTTGAACAATGTATTTAATAATGTTGATGCCCCTTTCCCATCTTTATTTATATTAAGAGCCATCTTTTAACATCAAATCTCATTGAACCACATCAGCCAAAATAATAAATTATTTCTCAGAGAGCTTCTAGTTTTGATATAAAAAATGATGCAGAGGTAAGGAGAGAAACATAATCATGCAATAAAGACTCACACAGATTTCATAGATTCAACCCTGAGCACTCTAGACACACAATTACAAACATCTATTCATTATGCCTATTATGAGCATCAAATTTATTTCTTTCCCAAACCCACTCAACATTGGATATGAAAGATTCTTGGACTACACAATGAGGTCCTTAAACCATCCCCTCCTTTCCAATAGTTCAAACTATCCATTAATTCAAAATACCTTTCTCTAGATCTAGACTTGAGATTGCCCCTACTTTCCTAATGCAAGTAACTTCATAAATATTGAAGAAATTCATGAAAATTTAGTTTTGACACATTTTATATGATCCTCTAGAGGACTGTGGTATTCATTCTACCCTTTCTCCAATCCAAAATAAACATCATTTGATGGAACCCTTCTTGATCACTAGTTTTTGGATTTTGAATTCAACAAATGAAACATATTGTCAACCATTTTCACATACAAATGAATGAACTAAGGTTTTTCCTTTGGATGCATAAAAGACAATTTAAATACAATCCCTTCCACTAGTTTTCACAAATTTCCAACAGTGGAAGGTCAACTTATGATAAATTATGTCTCTGGAAAACCCTAGTTTCTGAACAAGGCTATTGAGAAGATTGATTTATTAGACCAATAAAACAACCTTTCCTTTAGGACTGGTCAGCGCAAAAAACATCGGCCATATGATTATCTTTCCATACATATAATTTTTAGATATGTACCAGGCCATACCAAACAAAAATATAGACTGTTTACACAAAAAAACAAGGTAAAAATGTGCCAAAATTATCTTTCTTCTCATTCAATCCTTCTCCAACCTTAGCATTCAAGTTTTGATTACATATTTATGCAATTACAACCATTTTCATTAAAAACCTAAACATACTAAAATGGTCTTCAAATGACCCCCAAATGATCTTGATTGGCCTTATTACCCTAGAACAACTTAAAACAACTCTGAAATGCATATTGTGCCACATGACATAAAATATAGTCCAGGATGCCCTTGCATTAGTGAACTCATCTTATGTTTGTACGACTCATTCGTTCATTACTTCTCCAGTGATATCGTGTTTTTAGAAAGTATTTTCAATATTTTCTCTATAACTTTTTGACAAAAACTAGTCTTGGAAGGGTAAATAATGTCCAAATCATGAAATTCCATAGACAAACCGGGTTAAAATACATCATAACAAATTAATATTTATCTTCTACGTGGGAGCATTTCTCGGCGTATGCATTCATACTTCAATCATTTTGTACTCTAGACCAATAAATCCATCACAAGTATAATTTCCCTACTTGTCGTAATTTGATTGTTTGGTCCAGAAAATGGAAGCTTTGTCTTGTCTTTCAACAATTCTTTTTGTTTAAATTGTGAATTTTAATTTTATTTTAGTTGGTCTAATGTGAAAACTTATTTTCTCGGTTTCTATGATTATTCATCACACTGATTTTGTAGCTTTTATCATAAGTTAAAAACCATACAATTTAAAAACTACTAACATATAGTCTTATAGCTCCACTTGCAAAAAAATTCTTTTCTACTAGAATTAGTCATACTTAAATTAGTGGAAAGCTGCATTGTGTACTTTGTCTTGGTATCTTGTATAAGTGTGTTCTCTCATTGCACCTTTAGTTGATCTTAGGGCAAAATATTCTACACATTCCTATTTATTTAGAGTAAAACCTAAGAGTATTGAAGTCATGTATCCTCTCTGCTCACACTTCATGTGATATTGAATATCAAAAGTGCCTAGTATTTCTTTCCCTTTAGGATACTTTTTTGAGGATTCATCACCTAAAGGGAAAACCTTAGCCACGTGTTTTGGCAAGGTAATATAAAGGGGGAGAACATAATTTGCACCCCAAACTAGCTACACACCACATTTGGCACAATTTTTGGGCAACCCAAGGTGAAAGAATCTATGCTCACAAATCATATTCTTGTTGGTGCATTGGTGCTCATAGGTTACATACCATTGTGGTATTTTAAGGATACCCTTGTAGAGCTTGTCAATCCTAGAAAATAACTTCTGGTAATCTATTATTATTGTACAATGGAAGTGGATTTCCCATAAAATTTAATCACAATCTATCTTTGAGTGTTGAGATATAGATAACCTTAGGTGAAGCATTTAACCATCATTGGTAAGGTATGCCACGCAATGGGACACTCCCTAGTTGTCCCTCTCTTAGTATATGATATTAGCTTTATGTTGTGAGCCCACACTATGTGATAGAATCACTTGAATAATTCTAGGCATGTGCAAGTGTTTGGCATGTGTTCATTGTTATTATGAGGATTCAATTACTACTGAGAGGGGGGGGTTGAATCAGTAGTAAAACAATTCTGCAGTACTTCAAAAACTTTTACCGGTAATTACTCAAACAATCTGCTAAGCTGATTTACCAAACCATTCACTCAAGTGTTCATCATTATGCAAACAATGTTAAGATATCAAATCCACAAATCAACAATGCAACCACCATATGAACATATAATTTTTTCACGTGGAAACTCAACTAGGAAAAACCATGGTGGGAATTAGCACCCACCAAATATTTGTACTCTTTCAGAATGCACCTGGTTAAAGGCCTAGCCTAGTTAAGAGCTTTACAATATGCTTGGTTAAGAGAAGACCCCATTAGATGTCACCTAGTTAAGGAATTTTACCTTAGCCCTATTAGGAGCTCTACCTTGTTAGAGGATTTTAAACTCAAGTTAATGAGCCACCCGGTGAAGGGATTTACAACATAAGACCTGTTAGGATCTACCTGGTTAAGCGATTTTAAACTACTGTACCTGGTAGGGAGCACTAGAGCAAATGATCTAATCATAAAACTTCCTTGCTTGCTAGTACAAATCCTTTTCAATATAACTCTGCTACACACATGCAAACACTTCAATCTGGTTTGACAATACCTTCTCTCAAACTACTGACACACAATCTCTTCTCCAACTAGCCCTAAATATAATTTTTAGTTAGGTTGGCTACATAACCCTAACTACATTCAAAATACAATGAATTTACATTATAGATCATTATAAATCATTACAACAAATTTCTAGACAATTTCCATCGTTGAATGATCACTGCACATTGCATCAATCATAACTCACTCAATACACCAAATTTGCTGATGCAGTTTGGAATATAGGTGCATGTTCTTGTCTTCAATATTCTTGTAAAATTGCAACACCTAACTCTTCACCAATCATCTGTACCAGTCTCTTGATCATCGCTATGTTCCTGTTTACAACAACTTAGCAGTTTTGCTGTATAACACATTCCTCTACCAGTTAGGCTATACCGATAGGCCTAGATGACTTAGATGACTCAACAAAAATGGTTTCCATCAATACCAACAAAAATAAAGTCATCAAACAACTTACAACTATATCATCATCATCTATCAAAGAATCTCCATCAACTTTACCTGTCATCTTCATCTCATCAGCATCAGTTATGCCAACAATCTCCCCATCATTATCTTCATCGGTTATGGCAATATTCATATGATATACTGGTGAATGCCAAAGTTCTAAAATCCCTTAAGTCCAATAAGTGTATCTTCTTGTGTGGAATAATTAAAAACACATAGAAATATTACTTTTTGCCAAAATTTCACTTAGTTCAGCAAATCCGAGTCACAAATCCACCGATATAATTCAATTAAAAATGGAATAAAAGAAAAATTCCCTCATGAACTTGCAAAAATAGGAACATTAAAAATACTATGTTTAAAGACATATGTTCTTATCCATTAGACCACTCCATAATAATGGTACCTTTCACACACCATTTTAAGATCCTTAAATTTAACAAACATAAAAGAAATGGAGATACGTGCGATCATGTTATGGATATTTTCAAGGCATGAGAAGTGGTTTCTTATAATGTTCAATTTTTATATTGGTTTTATCCCCACAACTGACACAACCATGGTCCAGAGGGCCCTCAAAGACAACAATCTGGATCATGCAGCAAGAGTAACACAATGAAAGCAACAACAGATAATGTAGAAAATGTAAGATAAAACATCCACAATATCATAGATTCATCATAAACTAGCCGACAACATGCGGGCAACATGTAGGCTTACATGCCTTATTACAAAATACATTCCACAATACAATTCATCCAGACCCCCAAGAGGTATTCTAATTACAAATAATGAATTGATATCATCATGTATCTTTGCTATCTACGAAAGGATCAAATACAACAATATATATAGCATCCAGAAGACATCTGGTTCGGCCACAAAAGATTACATTCTCCAAGACAAGAAAGTAAAATAGGTTGGACCCAAAGTGTGAATATCTCCTCTGCTAAAGATGCAAATGAGGTGTGGACCACAAAGGAAGGTCAACCAAGGGCTCAAGAACAATGAGTGTGGTTCCAATTAGATCCAGAAGAGAAGAAATCTCCAACGAGCCGTTAAGATCAAAACTATTATGAGAACCAAGAAATAGACAATCCGGAAGCGACAACTTGTCGGAAAAAGATCCAAATGAACTGAAAATTTGGAATAAGGAATGAGAACAAGTCTAGAAGCCAAATATCTGATCCACAACGGAAAAGGAACAACTTTCAGAGAATGCCAGAAGAAACATATGTTGGCATTGTGTTGTCATTGATGTTAACCCATATGGGATGACCACCACTAGTAGAGTTTTATGTGAAACACTACTATGAAGATGTACAAGATGAGATATCTTGCATATCACCTTGTGTTGCAGAACACTAGTAATGGTAAGGAAGATGACCTCAGGAGTCACCAGTGCATCAAATTAGTGCCTGACTTGTGTGATGAGATAGAAAGGTGTTTAAGTAGTTGTTTGTGATGAAGAGGCAAAATATTACCTGAATCACATCAACACTGGAAGAGAAGAATGAATCGGTATGGTATGAGGTTGCAAAACAACAGGACTCCCACTGGATGAAGATGTAGTCGACATGGGAAGCAATGACTGATAATGAATGTGCCTGTTTGAAGAGATGCTGCTCAATAGGGAATTGACATGAGCATACAACAGAAAGTAGATGGTGTTACTCCACCAAGCAAGTGGAGCTTATCTCCTATTATGTATTAAGTGCATTATAGTTTGGAGAGATAAGAGTGAAGAGGAAAAGGCAAGCACTTGAAGGATCACATCGGATCTACAGGTGGATTGAAGGAATGTGCTAAGTGCTTGAGATTAGGGTTATGCACTAAACCATAAAGAGAAGGCACGATTGAGATGCCAGTATAGAGGAAGTGTGAAGTGTTTGTCACCTTGACAAATCGGTATAGGAAGGAAAAACATTGATTAGGAAGAAAGGTTGAGTAGATGTAAACATAGGAATCTGACCTCATTGAAAGAAGATAAGAGTCTTGTAAAGGTTGATGACATGGTTTCATCAAGAGTGGTAACCGGTATATGAGTCTACCGGTTATATAAGCAAGGTGCAGTTGCAGAAGATTTCCCATTTGTGGGAATGAGCATACTTTGGATTTACCAGTCTGGAGACCAGTTTGAGAGTTCCATCGACAGTTCAAGATGAGGGCAGATATGATAAGATAAGCGGTAGAATGGTTGAGATTGAAAGGGTTAGCAAACTGACAGAAGTAAGAAACCAGTAGGGTGGTTGGTTGGTGATCCTACTTGGACCAACTTGAAGTGCTAGCCTGGCAGATAGTTGATATGGATGCTATAAGGAGTCAACGTGGAAAACCTGCATTTGGATAAAGATGGAATGTACATCAACAGGGTTGTTGCAGGGTTGGTCAACTTTAATGAGAGGTCACACAAATCATGGGACTTGCTGTAGATCGATTACAGGGGTTTGAGGCTCAAGGTCTGGAAGACAACTACGAGTTAGCCTAGAGTGATTGAGAAGATTGAGGTGACATAAAAAATAACACAATAGATCTTTCGTGATTGACCAAGGGATCAACTATTAGGGTAAAAAGCAAGTCGCCAAAGATGGAAGACATGATCCAGGAGATGCGGATATGGTAGAGTTGTGCATTCAGATGTCAGAAAGATCAGATCATGCAAGATTTGATTGGATTTGGTTTGCCTCGAGGATGGTGAGGAAACCCTAACCGCCTAGATTTTGAATTGGTTTTTGGAAGGAAAACTAGTTTATAAGTGTATGGTAGAAGAGGAAGAATATTGTTGTTGAAGAATAGACAATCAGGGGATTGAGAAGTTGAAGGTCTCTGCAGGAAAGAAGAAATTAGCCCAGTGCTCTACGAGCATCTATGAGAAGAGTGAGAGAAAGGGAGAATCTGGTTGAAGCTTTCAATCTGTTGGAGTGAAGAACTAGTAGTGTTTATACCAGTGAAGTAGAAGAGAATGAGGCTGCAGAGAAGGTAAACAAAGAACCGACAAAGAGTAGAGAAGGTGAAGAATAAAAAGAAGAGTGAGTTGGTGTAGCAGAGTGGATATCTCACCGACAAAGAAAAATATTTGAAATGGTTGGAAGATTCACTTGGAACATGATAACGACTTATGTATTTGACATTTACTTTGTGAACACTGAGTTGTAGCTTGTTGCAAGGGTTGTAGCTCCTTGGGTTGGTGACCTAAAGTTAGGGGTTGGTGCTCCTTTGGGTTGTAGCCCATAAATCAGGTAGGGGTTGGTGCTCCTTGGGTTGGTGCCCTAAAATTTGTAACTTTGATTTACTCTGAGGTTGGATTGGAGCAGTAGACTCTAGCAATATTGCTCACCAAGGTTTTTCCCTTCTTGGGTTTTCCTCATATATGCTGGTATTATGAGATGTCTTCTTGTGTGTGTGTGTATTTGAGTTAGTCTCATCACTAACTGGTAAGTCTGCATTGTGTTTGATTTTGGGAACCCGTATGCTCACAAAGAAGAGCTAAAGGGAAATGTTTAGAGAACCAATGATTCACGCCCTCCCCCTCTCAGTGGTGCATTATTTATAACAACACATAAGCTGCAATACAAAATTGAATAGAAAAAAACTAAAACAAATATTTTTGGTTGATGCAAGATTGCTCATCGACCAACGATGCTCCTGCGTCAGACACCTCAGGTAGAAAAAGTGTTCCATGAGAGGACGCTCATGAACATAGAAAAGGATTAAAGATATAGACCCCATGCTCATTTATGATCCAAATGTCTTCTTTGTCTGCAAGTTTCTTCCTCCTTACCTCTTTCGGTATCTCTACTAGATTCTCCAAATTATTCTTCCCTTCTCCTTTCTTTCCTTGCTTCATACCCACACTCTGTCTCTAACCACCACTCTCATTATTTTGGAAATTTGATTTAGTTCTTCTATAGGGTTTCATTTTATCTGCCACCACAACTCTTACTTTGTTGTCATCTGGCAACACCTTGCTATTAGACCCATCCACAAGGTCCTTCTTCAAATCCATGCCATCCTCTACATCCTACTTCTCAGCACAACAACTCTTCATAAAGCTCAAGTTCTTCACTTTCTTCTCCTTCTCCTCCAAGAAGCCAAATTAAACTTCTTCCCATGCTTCTCAATAGTGATTAGGTTCCTTCTACAATCATAGATAGCTCCTCTATCAAACTGCGAAGGTCTACCAAACAAAACATGACAAACACTCATAGACACAACATCACACAAGACTTCATCTTTGTAAGGTTCAATATTAAAATTTACCCAACACTTCTCTCTCACCTCATTTTCATGATCATATTTCAACCAACACACCTTGTAAGGACAAGGATGCTTAAGCCTCTTCAAACCAAGCTTCTCTACCATCACCTCAAATACTAGATTATCAGTACTTCTACTATCCACAATAAATTTACAACACTTACCTCTTGATTTTTATACAGTCTGGAAAAGATTCTTCCTTTGTGTAGGTTTGGTCTCCTCTCTGCTCTACAAGACTCTTCTAAACATAAGAGATTCTCCTTGGTTTGGTTCCACCATACTCACATTTGCAGCTCTGGTTTCCTAGTCCTCATGTGTTAAGAAACTCCTTGCCATTCCTTTGTTGCCAGCTCCTTGAGAAAACTCATAAGATTTATGTCTAGTTTCTCCACACTTGAAGCATTTACCCAAGAACTGACTACTGGTACTACCATTTCCTTTTCTTTGTGTCTTTTGGTCCGGTTCTTTACTCCATTTAGATTTTGATTCTTCTTCAATAGTGTACTTCTCCATACTGCCACTCATCTGCCCTCTACTCGCCACATATCTCTCTCTGCCCTCAAAGAATATTGGTAAGCCTCCTCAACTGTAGAAATCTTCAACATACTCATCTCATCCTAAATGTTAAATTGAAGTCCATTTATGTATCTAGCCACCTGCTGGCATTATACACTCACATGAGAATGGTTGATGTTGTCATTGATGGCAACCAACCGGTAACAGGATTCTACAGGTTCACCGGCAACACATACATCATTCACCGGCACCGACAGGCATAACAAGTTTATTCATCGACATCTAGTTTACATCAGCAACGAAGCATACTGACATCCAGGCTGACATGAGACAAGTCTTGTTTATGTGAATTATATTGCAATGTAATTAATTATTTGTAAGCCGACATGATGTATTGTAAAGACTCATATATGAATGAGATCTTATAGGTAATTTTTGATATAGCATGGAGAGGAAATTATGTAATGGTATTATATAGAAGATAGCGAAAAGATTTTGTAATAAGGCAGATAAGTTATATGATTGAATATCATTCACCAACAGGTTTTTTGTTAAGGTTTCTGACAGAGCTTAAACCGGTACCGAATCAAGCATTACAGATGCTATTTTGAGGAGTACATTGTATTGGATTTAATTATCAATTTTCTAGTCGTGAGACTCTTTCATTGAGCAGTGAGCTCTAGGTTCTTGGCCTTCCTGCATGTGCAGGTTGTTAGGTCCCAGAGACAACTGAGAGGGGGGGTGAATCAGTTGTCTAATAAATTCAAACCAAAAAAAATTTAACCAACTTAATGCTTAATACTGGTAAACCAGTTAAGTATGCCGGTAGACAGTTTTAACAATTAATTGCTATATTGGTAAAGATTAATGCATGAAACATAAACACAAAGTCATCCACAACACATAACACCAATATTTGTATGTGGAAATCTTGTAAGGGGAAAAACCACGGTGGGAAACCTTACCCACAATCAGATGATACTACTGTAGATAGTAAGTGTACATAAATGGGGTCTGCACATGCATAAAGGCCAACAACCTAGAGCTCACTGCTCAATCACAAAATGGGAGTGACACTGACTACAGTTGGATGGTTAAATCCAATAAGAATGTACTGCTCAAAATAGCATCTTCATATGGTAGATTTATTACCGATGTAATATGCTTCCACAAAAACCTATCTTCACCTTCAAATGATGTCTGCATGTATAGCTCTTCTTAATCTTGCATATACCTTCACATAATTCTTTTTCACATTCCACATTTGATCTTACAAATAAGATCTTACATTTATACCATAACCTAAGACCAATTTTAGTAGGTCGGCTCTACAAGGTATTACAATAAAAATATTTTACAAACAATATAATATCTGATGCAATAACCAATTGAACATGTTGGCTTAATGCATTTACAACAATAATTAATCATCTCCATAGCGTGCCATGCTGATCTAGAAAAGATAAACCTGCCGGTGTAACCCTAGATAACCCTGGACCTATTTGCTGGTAAAAGCAAATATGCAAATATGAATATACCAATGATTAATTTATTAAGATAAGATGTCCACACAATGTCTTCGATATTACCAAGTGTCTTCCATATCATTCCAAGTGCTGGTGATCATTATATCCTGCCGGTGAACCATATACCAGTAACTGTGCAATAGTTACTTGTTTGCCAGTGAATGCCGCTAGATCTCCAAATTGCTAGTGTTTTAGTAGGTGTTGACATCAATGACAAAACCATACCAAAATACCAACAATCTCCCCCTTTGGCATTGATGGCAACACAAGATGGAAAAACCATCAAAGTGCCAAAACAAAAATGCCAAATACCAAAAACCAACAATCTCCAAAAAGATCATAACCAAAAATCAAAATACATACAGAGAGTAATAGTCTCTCCCAAACAACAATCTCTCCCCCTGGGAGCAACATGTGTTATCCAAAGTTTTTTTAATACCAATCTCTCCTCAAAAGATAATATGTTTTTCCATAGATATCTCTCCCCCTTTGACATCAAATGCCAAAGTTACAACAAAACAAAGTTCATATACAAAATACGAATCAATTCAATATACCAACTACTCCCCTTGAGAAGTAGCTTCCTCATCAAAGACCGGAGTAAAAGATTTGTTTGATAATTCTGCCGGTTGATGACAATCATCAACTGTCTAAGTCTCTACTGCTGGTGGTATGACTCCAAGCTGATCTCTGAGATATTCAAAAGTCTCCTTGGGAAAAGGTTTTGTAAAGATATCTGCAAGCTGTTCTTTAGTATTCACATAAACCAGTTTTATCTCCTTTTCTTCAACTTTTTCCCTTAGAAAATTTAGTTTGATAGAAACATGTTTTGTTTTAGAATGTAGTACTAGATTCTTAGATATATCAATTGCTGCAGTGTTATCACAATATATAGTAATAGGTTCCTTTCATTTTACCTTTATGTCTTTCAACATTTGCTTAAGCCATAGTACCTATGTACAGTTAGTTGCTGCTGCAACATATTCTAATTCTGCTGTTGATAAAGATGTACAACTCTGTTTCTTACTCAACCAAGAAACTAGTCTATTTCCAAGAAAGAATTCTTCGTCGGTGGTGCTTTTTCTATCATCCACATCTCCTACCCAATTTGCATTTGTGTATGCACATAATTCAAAGTTTTCATCTCTAGGATACCATAATCCAAGATTTATAGTTCCTTGTAAGTACTAGAAAAACCTTTTTAGTACTGATTCATGATTTTCTCTAGGATTACTTTGAAATCTTGAAACAATACATACTTCATTCATAATATCAGGTCTGGTTTGTGTCAAGGATAGTAAACCTCCTATCATAGATTTGCATCTAGTTGGATTAACAGGTGTAGATTCATCCCTTTGAGATAATTTGTCATTTGTAGTCATAGGTGTGCTTACCAGTTTAGAGTTCTCCATCCCAAATTTCTTTAGTAACTCTTTCAAGTATTTGGATTGACTCAAGAATATACCTTTATCAGTCTGTGAAATCTACAATCCTAAAAAGAATTTTATTTCTCCAATCATAGACATTTCAAATTCTTGCTGCATTTTAATAGAAAATTCCTTACATAAATCATCTTCTCCTCCAAAGATTATATCATCAACAAATACTTCTATAATCAAGATGTCATCATTATT
This sequence comes from Cryptomeria japonica, assembly GCF_030272615.1. NCBI lineage: Eukaryota > Viridiplantae > Streptophyta > Pinopsida > Cupressales > Cupressaceae > Cryptomeria > Cryptomeria japonica. The sequence continues at coordinate 297,563,902 of NC_081408.1, forward strand.
TATTTTGTAATATAAATTGTTATTTGTATTTCCTTTAGTAAAACCAATCTTTAAAAGATACTTATCCAATCTTGCATACCAAGCTCTTGGAGCTTGTTTTAATCCATATCGAGCTTTTCTAAACTTGCAAACCATATCATTGTCATTTGTCAAAGAAAATCCATCAGGTTGTTCAATGTATACTTCCTCTTCAATATCTCCATTAAAAAATGCACATTTAATATCCATTTGATAAACTTTGTAGTTCTTGTGTGCTACAAAAGCCAAGAATAATCTGATTGCCTCAATTCTAGCTACCGATGCAAAGGTTTCATTGTAATTAAATCCTTCCTTCTGAGAATATCCCTTACACACTAGTCTTGCTTTATTTCTGACAACCTTACCATCTTCATTAAGTTTGTTTTTGAATACCCATTTGGTTCCAATTACATTTTTATCTTTAGGCCGGGGAACTAATGTCCAAGTGTTATTTTTCTCATTTTGTTCTAATTCTTCTTCCATAGCTTTAATCCAAAATTTATCTTCACATGCCTCATTAATGGATGATAGTTCAATTTGAGAAATAAGACATACCTCTTCATTTGCCAATCTTCCTCTTGTCATAACTCCTTTAAACTTGTTTCCAATTATCTGATCTTCAAAATGATTCAGTCTTACATACCAGGGTGTCTTTGTTTGCTGTTGTTCTTCAATTATTGCGGAATCCTCAGATGGTACCGGGGTAACTGGATCTTCATTTTGTACCGGCGGATTTAGTGTAGGTTCATTTGTCACAATTTCTATTGCCAGTTTAGAGTCTATATACCTTGAAGTTCCTCTGAATTGTTCATCAATTTTTACATTGGTACTCTCAACAATTTTCTGCAATCTCTTGTTAAAACATCTATATGCCTTGCTCTTAGATGAATAACTAGGAAATATTCCTTCATCACTTCTAGGATCAAATTTTGCAATATACTCATCTCTTCTGATACAACATTTACTTCCAAAAATTCTGAAATACTTAAGAGTAGGAGTATTACCAAACCATAGTTCATGAGGGGTCTTACCGGTTTCACCTTTGATGTGAACTTTGTTGAATGTATAGACTGTTGTATTGATTGCTTCTCTCCAATACACATGTGGTAAATTTGCTTCTGATAACATACTTCTTGCTGCATCCAAGATAGTTCTGTTTTTCCTTTCAACAACTCCATTCTGCTATGGTGTCCAAGGTGCTAGTAGCTATCTTCTAATTCCATTTCCTTCATAGAATGTATTAAAGTCCTTAGATGTGAATTCTCCTCCTTGATCTGATCTTAAGCATTTGATTTTCTTACCAGTTTCATTTTCAACCATTGCTTTGAATAGTTTGAACTTTCCAAGTGCTTCTGATTTTTCTCTGAGAAAAGTAACCCAACACATTCTGGAATAGTCATCAATGATTAGCATGAAATATCTATCACCTTGTAAGATTTTAGTTCTAGCTGGACCACATAAATCAGTGCGAATCAAATCAAGAGCATTATTAGATTTTTCTGGAATACTTTTGAAACTAGCTCTAACTTGTTTTCCAAATTGACATTCCTTACATATTGTATTCTGAGGTTTGACAATTTTAGGTAAATCTCTAACTACCTTAGTAGTACTGATCTTTACCATGCAATCAAAGTTTACATGATAGAGTCTCTTATGCCATAGCCAACTTTCATCTATATGTGCAATCAAGCATGTCTTTTCACTGTTATTCAAATGAAAGATATTACCTCTAGTCTAATTACCGTTTGTAATTTCCAAACCAGTTCTATTCATGATTTTGCAATTTCCGTTTTTAAATTGTAACTGAAATCATTTCTCAACTAATTGACCAACACTTAAAAGATTATGCTTTAATACTTCAAAATAGTAAACATTGTCAGTGTTATGCTTACCATCAAGAGATATCGTACCCTTACCTTTGATTGGACAAGCTTTGTCATCTCCAAATCTTACTAAACCTCCATTGTATTCTTGAAAGTTCAAGAATTTACCTTTGTCTCCTGTCATATGATGTGAGCTCCTGAGTCAATGATCCATTCATCCTTTACTTCAACTTTAGCTGCTAGGGCTTGTTCTATCGGTTGAGCAGTAGGTGCCGGTTGATCTTTTGTTACATCAACAAAAACCCATCCATTGTTTGTTGGATCCTCATTAGAATCATCAGTCACACCTTCATCAGCAATGTAACAAGATTTGTCTTTATTCTTCTTAAATATGTATCTCTGATATTCAGGATTAGGCTTGTATGTTCTTCTAGCCTCTTCTGTTAGTCTAGCATGTCTATCAGGGCATCTTGAAGCCATATGACCAATCTTATTGTAGTTAAAACATTTAAAGGGTGCTTTACCTTCATACTTACTTCCAACTAGACCTTTAGGCATTTTCCTTGCAAACAGTGCTTCAAGTTCTTCAAGTTCTTCATTTTCTTTCCTGCTTTCTTCAAGTTCTCTTGCATAAAAGGCTTTCCAATCAGATTTGTTAAATGATGGAGCAGATGATGTTGATGCTTTAAAGGCTAAATCTATCTTTATAGTAGCAACAGGACCAAATTCTTCAATTTCAAAAGCTGAAAGTTTCCCAATCAATGTAACCCTAGTAATTGATGTATTAGACATTGTTCTTAACTCATTTATAGCAGTGACTTTCATTTTATATGCTAGTGGAAATCCTCTCAAAACTTTTGAAACAATTTCATCCTCACTTAAGGTTCCTCCACAACATTTAATACCCAAAACAATTTCATTTACTCTTTCCATAAAAGGAGAAATCCTTTCATCTTCTTCCATTTTCAGATGTTCATACCTGACCCGGAAGCTTTCAAGTTTTGCAATTTTGACTGTGGAATCTCCTTCATTCAGTGTTTCCAAATGATCCCAAATAGCTTTAGCAGTAGACCTATCTGATAGTCCCATGATTTGTTGATCTGATAATGTGCTCAAAAGTGTTTCTCTTGCTTTGCAATCATTTTCCTCATCTTTTGTCAAGTTAGCTGGACTGGGCTGACCTGGTACAACAATAGTATAACCATTCTTTGTAACTTCCTAGATGTCTTTTCCAATGTAATTCATATGTGTCTCCATTCTGATCTTCCATATGCCATAGTTGGTTCCATCAAGTTTAGGACTGTCCTTCCTGAGATAGTTAGTAGACATTGGATCTCCTCAAGCTGTTAAACTTCTACAAAAGAGGACTAAGCTCTGATACTAATTGTTAGGTCCTAGAGACAACTGAGAGGGGGGGTGTGAATTAGTTGTCTAATAAATTCAAACCAAAAATAACTTAACCAACTTAATGCTTAATATCGGTAAACCAGTTAAGTATGCCGGTAGACAGTTTTAACAGTTAATTGCTATACCGGTAAAGATTAATGCATGAAACATAAACACAAAGTCATCCACAACACATAGCACCAATATTTGTACGTGGAAACCCTATAAGGGGAAAAACCACGATGGGAAACCTTACCCACAATCAGATGATACTACTATAGATAGTAAGTGTACATAAATGGGGTCCGGACATGCAGAAAGGCCAATAGCCTAGAGCTCACTGCTCAATCACAAAATGGGAGTGACACTGACTACAGTTGGATGGTTAAATCCAATAAGAATGTACTACTCAAAATAGGATCTTCATATGCTGGATTCAGTACTGGTGTAATGCTGATATGCTTCCAAGAAAACCTAGCTTCACCTTCAAATGATGTCTATGTGTATAGCTCTACTTAATCTCGCATATACCTTCACACAATTCTTTTTCGCATTCCACATTTGATCTTAAAAATAAGATCTTACATTTATACCATAACCTAAGACCAATTTTAGTAGGTCGGCTCTACAAGATATTACAATAAAAACATTTTACAAACAATATAATATCCGATGAAATAACTGATTGAACATGTCAGCTTAATGCATTTACAACAATAATTAATCATCTCCATAGCGTGCCATGTTGATCTAGAAAAGATAAACTTGCCAGTGTAACCCTAGATAACCCTGGACCTATTTGCTGATAAAAGAAAATATGCAAATATGAATATACCGATGATTAATTTATTAAGATAAGATGTCCACATGATGTCTTCGATATTACCAAGTGTCTTCCATATCATTCCAAGTGCCGATGATCATTATATCCTGCCGGTGAACCATATACTAGTAACTGTGCAATAGTTGCTTGCCGGTGAATGCTACTGGATCTCCAAAGTGCTAGTGTTTTAGTAGGTGTTGACATCAATGATAAAACCATACCAAAATACCAACACAGGCCCCTATTTTAAGTAATATTTATTCATATTGGCCAGTGAGTAAATATTGTGGGTCACAAATCCCACCTAGGTTTTTCCCTTATCGGGTTTCCTCGCCAAAATATCTTGTGTTATGGTGTGCATTTATGCTGTCTCTATTATTTCTATTTTTTGAATTATTACTTATTTACCAGTACATTAATTTGAGTTACAAAGTTATAAATAAGTTCAAATATTCCATAAACCAGTTAGACACTGATTCACCCCCCCTCTCAGTGTCTTTGGGGCTGTCCTTGCATCTAATACCACCTTCTACCTATCCATCTCTCGATGTCTGGATTTGATCATCACCTTGTATAATTCCTCACTATACTCTTTCACACTCATGTCCTTCTACTTCAGGTTCTGCAACTTCTTAAACAACTCCAACTCATAGTTTCCTGGAATGAATTCAAACTTCAATCTTGCAACCATCTGCCTCCTTCAGGTGATTTTAATCTCACCATTCTCCACTCTATCTCTCTGCAACTCTTTCTACTATAAATTAGCATGCGCTTTCAACTTAATTTGTGCTAACTGAACCCTCTCTGGGTCTTTAATATCTTCAAACTTGAGGTAGTCCCCAAACTCTCCGATCCAATATATCAAGTCTTCTAGATTCAACATACCTGAAAAGTTAGAAACCTCAACTTTATGAATTTTACTTACCTATGCCACTGCTCTAAGAAATATGTCTTCTCCATCATCTGTCGGTCCTTCAATTTCTTTGGCCTCTAGCTCTTCCCCTACCTCTTTATACATCCTCTGATTCTAGATTCCTCCACAAACTAGCCAACACGTTTCAGATCTCATTCCTCATCTCATCTTTGAAATCCTCCACCATTTACTCTATTTTTCTAGGGTTCATCCTTCTTGACAACATCTCCTCCTTTGATCCAATGCAACTGCCTCCACTAGGCGATCTGACTACAAAGTTCCAATGTCCTCTCCGTCAATGATCTATTGAGCACACTTGCATTTTGCCTCAAATCGGTGATCTATTCACCTCAAGGTTCACAACCAACTCTGATACCATCTGAGATAGCCATGGTCTAGAGGACCCTCAAAGAGAACAATCCAGATCATGCATCAAGAGTAACACAATGAAAACAACAACATATATTGTAGAAAATACAAGCTCAGACATCCACAATACCATAGATTCATCATAAGCTAGCTCGAAACATGTAATCTTACAGGTCTTATTACAAAATACATTCCAGAATACAATCCATTCAGACCCCCAAGAGGTGTTATGATTACAAAATCATGAATTGATATCATCATGTATCTACGCTATCTACCAAAGGACCAAATATAACAATATATATAGCATCTCGAACACATCTGGGTTGGCCACAAAAGATTACATTCTCCAAGATGGGAAAATGAAACGTGTAGAATAGGTCAGACCCAAAGCATGAAGATATCCTCTACCAAAGACACAAATGAGGTGAGGACAACAAAGGAAGGTCGGCCAAGGGTTTGGGAACACTGAGTGTGGTACCAATTAGATCCATAAGAGAAGAAACCTCCAATGAGTCGTTAAGCTCAAAACTATTATAGGAACCAAGAAATAGATAATTTGGAAGTGTCAACTTGCTGAAAAAGGTCCAAATGAACTAAAAAATCTAGAATAAGGAATGAGAACAAGTTTGGAAGCCAAAGATTTGATTCACAACGGAAAAGGAACACCTTCTAGAGAATCCTAGAAGAAACACAAAAGTTAGAACATAGAACTGAATAGAAACAAAACTAAAACATTTTTTTTTGGTTCATGCAAGATTGCTCATTGATCAGGGATGCTCTTGCATCAACAGCTCACATGGATAACTCTTGGAGTGCTTTCTTCTATAGAATAAGGAAATTTTATTCCTACAAAGAAAAGTTGTTTGAAGAAGAGTTGTCATTGATGCCAAAGCATGAGGTAGAAGTTGTCATTGAAGTGTGTTTGGATAGTCAATTGTGTTACTATCATTGTCATGTTAGTGCATTTTGAATTGTGATATTCTTATGTAGTCCCATTTATTGATATGACTATAAAATTTCTTGAAACATGTGTGAATTATCATGGAAGTGGTTTGGAAGTTTGTTCTAGAATGTTTGATATAGTTACCCAGACAATGAGCTTGTTATGGAAACCTTTAGAAGCCTATAATTTCTAGTGGTTGAGTGTAATGACTAAAAATTTGAACGATGAGTATGCCTACACAAGTGTTATCAGTATCTCATGTTTATGGATTCTGGGTGTGACAGAAGATAGTGTTTGCTACTATGTGGGCAGCCAACCCAGTTTGTGCTTTGGAATATCATGACAATTGACTTGAGTGTGAGCTGCTAGTGTTGAACACACTTATATGTTGCAGGGGGGGAGGATGGGGTGGGTTGAATCAATATAAATTAAAATTTAATATTCATTCTTTTAAACCTTTAAATTAGATCCATAGAAGTAAAGAATGAAGCATAACATGCACTACATAAGAAGACCAAGATTTTTACCTGGAAAAACCGAGGAAAAAAATGAGTGAGGATTAGCTCATAATGTATGAAAAAAGTTATTACAAATTTTGTTTTAGGCTTACTACTAAGGAAGCTCACTACTCCTAAATTAATTTGTAGCCTAATAAATATTGGTCTAGTATAGTCCTCTTCGTAGCCTAAGTATTCTATTACACTAATTTTGCACACTTCATAATTATTTGATGTATTACTAATTTTTTTCCTACATTAATATACTTCACATCAACTCATTCACCCCCAAAAATGATTTATTCTTCCTTATATATCATTCACAACATTCTAAAACATCAATTAGGTCATCTCAAATAGGACCTAGCAGATGGAATGTGCAACACAACATATGTTGGCCTCAAATGTGTTTATCATCACTTAAAAATAGGTTGTGGATCAAATAAAGATTTAATTGAACACAAAATGTGTCATACTGCATCCTTCAAGGTTGATAAGACTGGTCTGGATCAATTGTAATTGAAGGAACATGCTTGGTTAGCTCATATACCAACCCTACTATCAAGAATTCTAGTTGTTTTGTCTTCTAATTACTAGAGAGAAACCAAAATAACATACAAACTACCATATAAGATATCTAGACCATTAGAAATATTTCTTCAATCATTTATTGAAGTAATTCATCATCAAAAGCCGATACAAAGAAAGTAGTTCACTAAAGTGGCAAACACAGTGCAGATCGAATAGATTGTGTGCCAACAAATGATGAATATCATACACATAAGTATCAACAACCCTAAAAATCATGTCATTCATCCAATACACTATTCCCAACATCTTCCCAAAACCATATGCCAAAGCATGCCGTGCGATAGAATGCAAAGCAAAATACTAGCTCACAGATATAGGAAAGAAGCATCATCTCAACACTAAGACAAATTTTTTATCATTCACCAAATATGAAAACTGAATTCAAACATCATTCTAATTTTTATTTTAACATATAAACACCAACCAATATTATTGCAACATACAAAGAAATCATAAATCATGTGAATCGATACATATTACCTACTCCGGATTGGTATATTGCCATATGATGAATCTTAAAACTGCCTTACTGCTCTCAAATTTTCTTAAAACACAACATCTGGACTAACACATCATCATTTGATTTACCACTAACCATATCACATATTCCAATCATCCAAATAACAACAATTAATCAACATCTCCCTTTAATAACAATACATTTTGTCAGACATCAAGTTGACATTAATGATAGCACATATTGCCAACAATGTTCCCCTTTGACAGCAAGGACAAAAGGAATATGTATATACTCTCCCCCTTTCATCAACATCTCTCCAATATAGTACAATCCAATCTCTTCGCATAAAATTTTGTCTATTATCTCCCCCCCTTTGACATCAAGGACAAAATGAATTATAACCACATTATCCAAAACAATTATACATATGCTCCCCCTACCAATGTGCATTCATTTTGAAAGGTAGAGATGCCTCAACAAAAAACTAATAATATGCACGAAAATATTCTATTATACACTATAAACAATTGCAACTTTATACAACAAAAGGAACTATCTCATCTATGCCTTAGCAACACTCTTGGAAGGTAGGATGCCTTTATATTTTACCTTGAGGTCAGCTAGAGTTGCATCCTAAGTAGCTTTTGTTGAGACAAAAATCTAGTTTTAGCATTCAAACTAAAAGTATAAATCCTCAACAACATCAATATTGTTCAAAACCTTCATCTTCTACTCTACCAACTATGCTACTCCCAAAATGTTGACCAAATAAGCCAACCTCAAATCCATTGGTTCACTCAACATATAACATTGCCTCTTGATTTGGTCTCTCTACTCCTGTAGAAAAGATAACTACACATGAATTTGTTCTATTTGTACTTGTGTGGGGCCACTCTTATCATATGTATCAACCAAATGAAAAATTTGAGACTCTATTGAGTCAATATGTTCTTTGATGCTTTTTGTAGAGTCTAGCCACCTCAAACAAAATTGGTATAGTACTACAACATCACAAATATTTGGAGTACTTGTGGGGTTATCATTGGCTCAAACTACATTTGAAGACCACTAGCATCAATGTTCATCTTAGTACTAGAATTTACTTTAGCACTTATCCCTTCTACATTTTTTGTGTTTTCTAGGACATCTTGTAGTAGATTTTGATTAGTATTTACAAGAGGAGGGGCACTCTCCTCATTTCTTTTATTTGCATCATGTGGATCATTATTAGATTTATTTGAAGGAAGATTCACCTTTCTCTATTAATCTTAATCATTCTTTTCATTGGTCTTTGTCAACAAAAATAGATATGCCAACATCCTATATGTTGTAAATTTCTTCTAAATCACTGTCACTGGAAGGAACCTGTTATTCAATAATCATTTCTCCCTCCATCTCCTTTAATACTTTTGAAGTAACTTCTTCTAACTCCTTATGAATTATCTCTTTACCTCCTATACCCATTAGGGTGTTTACCATATGCTTTGTTCTCAATTCTTTTGACCACCTCTATGTAATCTTTGCAATTTCATCCTTAGACAAAGTAAGACAAACCTGTTTGATAGATTCTTTTCTTATTTAGCTTCTAACTTGACTACATCATCTCCTTTCACCATTAATGTGTTTCCAAGGGTCTCCAAAAGTTGGTATAAAATATGACACAAAATTAAATTGTATTTCATCATGTACATTATAATTGCTTATTCAATAACTTCCTAATTGTACAATGACATATCTAGATGTATCAAAGTTATTTCTTTTAGTCCTCTATGACATTCAATGCATTCAAAATTTTATCTATTTTGCAGGTTTCTTGCTTTGGAGGAGTCTTGTTTGTTTTCTTTACTTCTTTCAAAATCCCCTTTCCTTTATCTTTTCTCTTTGTGCTACCTTCTCCTTCACTTTGTTTTATTTTGTTTTCACTTCCTTTCAACTTAAACCCTTTATTTCTTCTTATTTTATTCTTCATCAATGTGAACCACTTTTATCTTCTCCCATTTGGCTTGTTCCTTTTGCCTTGGTTTCTTCTTCTCACTTGTTTTCTCCTTCTCAAGTTTAATATTTACAAATCTCTTTCTGCTTGGTGGTGTTTATGCAGTTGTTGGAGGTGGAGAAAAAGTGATAGTAGCTATTGTAGACCTTCCAATTCTCCTTGGTGTGGGGAGTGATTGCAAGGTATTTGTACTAGCTCTAGATGCCTAAACAATACTTTTGTATGGTACTCTAATATTCTCCTCAAAATAATTTTGTAATCTTCTCAAACCTCTCATCCACTCTCTTTTTATCAAATTATTTGTTATCTTTTTATAGGTGCCATATATTTATACGTTTTTCTAATGAACATCATAGCATTGGTAATCCTTCCATTTGCAAGGAGCTCATATAGAAACTTGGGAATCCATTGTGTCTTAGGTTCAAAAACCTCCAGATAGTAGTTATATTTTTTTACCATAAATATGATTACCTCTTTATATGTCTCTACAATTTCTACCAATATTTGGTATCTATTATTCATCTCTTCTTGGAATACTTTGAAAAAGCCCTAATAGGACATATTAATAGCTTTCCCATATAGAAAGATATGAATGTGTTCTCTAATTTGTGCACATACTAATTTATATTTTCTCCAAACAATATTTTTTACTCCTATAAATTCTCTCATGAAATAAAACATCAAATAGATAATCAATGAACCATACTGAAAGGGGTATTTTTTTTCCTTGGTCTTGGTTAGACTCTCCATCAGTTGTATCCCTAGAATCTCACAAATATTTATGATACATCTATGCCTTATTTAACCATTTGATAAGCCGTATGAGTGGTGATTGCAAATGCAAAACCCTCTTTGTTGGTAAGGTAGATTTTATATGCAATCCCCATGAAAACATTCCTACCCAAATTAGTAATGTCATGAATTGTGAGTGGACTACTATTAAATTTTGGTTCTATTAACTTTGCAAGTACATAATTCTTCATATATTTTAGTGCAAGGACTTCTCCATTAGAGCACAAGTCGATAAATTCCCTTATAGCCTCCTTTGTTATTACATATGGTTGTTCTAACCAAATAAATTCCTCATTAATTTGACTAAGCACAGTCTCGATCATCTCCTCTTCATAGAATATGGTGAAATCATTCCAAACATCTAATTTTCTTTCTTGTAGGCTAGCGTACTCAGGTTTCAACACAAACTCATCATCTGTCAAATGTTTGTCTCTAAAATCTATTCTCTTTGGATGAATGTACTCATCCATGTGTGCATGAATGTAAATGCAGACATCTTTGGTGTGGATAACAATGATGGGTACATGAGAGAATGCATCAATGGTGTCATTAGTAGTGGATTTATGTGGACACTTAATGAGCATAGGTTAGGGTTTTTCCACAACATCTATAACCTTAGGAGTAGCCATTATTATTATTTAAATTTAGGTTTTTCATAAATACTAAAAAATAATTGGAAAAATAGTGCCTAGGGCTTGCACACAAATGAACTTGCAATCTGTCTTCGTTCCTTAGCACCTTATTTTCTCTTGAATTTGTTGAATGAGGTAAAAAATGACCAAGTATAGAAGATATATGTCTTCCATCTACCTTTGCAATATTGCATTATTGTTCTTCATGTTTTAGCAACTTTTCCTCTTCTACTATAACAATGATATGTTAAATTCAATCCTCTACAAGAAGATCATTTTCTTTGGAAATTAAGCTAATTTACTTAGTACTATCAATTCATCATGTCCACACTATGTTATACCAATATGTTGAAGATTTCAACATCTTTGCTTCTCAAGGGTTCTAAAAATCTACAAACATAACTTCCCTTGAATTGATACCCCTTTTAATTTATTTTTGAGAAGAGCCATATGTACCATCTTGAGGTACAAATCCATCCTTCACTTCATCATCTTTCTTTTCTTCTAATTTTTGAACCTACATCTTTTCCATCTTCTTTATTTGAGTTATATCAACCTTCTTCTGTGTAAAGAAAGACTTGGTATTGTTTCCTCTGCAAAAGTTATTAATATTTCTCTATTTGTTATAGTTATAACATGTAATGTCTTGTGGATCATTTCCACTTCTTGTATTGTATATGCAGTTAGTTGCCTTATGACCAAACTTTTTGCATGTATAACAATAACTATTGAAAGATTGAGTATTCTTGCATTGTTTACATTCATTAAACCATTCCCTATTATTAGTAAACAAATTTGTCTTTTTAAAATAATAATTCAAATGAATTGAATTACCCAACCAATAAAGACAAATATCACTAATAGTTGGAGAAATCACTATTAAATAAGCGATTTTCCTCTAAATTTTAGAGGTACAATTCCCTTATTTGATGTAATTTAACTTTTTTAGGGGTATGCTTTTAACTAGAAAGTAGAAAAGGCAAAACTGACACCTATACATAGCCATGACACAATGCAATTGTGAATTTAGAATCAAAGGAAAATAGAGATAAATGACACAAAGATCATAAGAAATAATTCCTTTTTGATGATATGAACAATTTAAAACTCATAAATCATTTAAAGAACACACACAATCTGAGATAACAGGTGAAAACATCAAGAAGGGATTGCAAATTAGAAAGGAAAATGACAATAAAAAGTAAATACAAATGAACACAAAGATTCCTAAAATCTCCTTCATTTCCTTGACAAAATTAGAGTTTAGAGGCTCCACATCCCTGTACAAAAGATCGCGTCTAAAAAGAAAATATACTTCTATTTCTCCCTCCAAAACTGAATTAAAATGCCCTCCTTCTAATCAGTTATAACTCGTATGTGAAAGCATAAGAAGGATTATAAATCTATACCCCTTTGTTGGTTCCCAAATTGGGTTTTATGCTTATGCAACAACCGAGTTGATCTCTCCACTTCTTATGAGATTGCCAACCTCAATTATAAAAAATTTCAAGGACTTGGACCAACTTAACAAGGTTACAAGATCCTTCTACACTTTGGGCTTTGCAAGACCCGGGAGGGTGGTCCCTTAATGCATTTACAATCTCTACACCACACTTGTAAATAACATTAAATAAAGTAGATAATCTCACCAAAAGGCTCAACAACAATTTAAGGACATGCTAAATGATGGCTAATCATCTATTGATCTACAACTTAAAGTGGAACAATGAGAATGAACAACTCTTCAAGCTATTAGAATTAATGTTTCTCATATGGGCTCAATAGAAAAGGAGAATGTTCCTCAACTTCTTGGAGCCATGAGACATTTCAGCTCATAAACACACATAAATAAAATAAAAGATATTTTGATTCAAACAAAGCTTGTAGCAAGAGCCAATGATTTTGACAACAATATTGACTGTAAGCACAATTTCTAGCTATGATCAGTGCCTCATTCCGTTGGGCAACTTGAAACCATGAAAACATAAAATGACATATGACAAGATTTTATCCAATAACTATTAGATCCAAGATAACACTGCCTTATAGTGTATCTCATCAATGATTCACATCTAGGACTACTTACCTAAATCCTTGCATAAGCCCTATCATTCTGCAACTCTATTTAAGAAATTTGATTGACCCCTTGGGCCAAAGCATAAACAAAAATCCACATACATCATAACAATGCACTAAATAAAATAAACCCTTGGTTGATTTTACTAAAAAACTGATAGAACCATACAATGGAGAGAAGATAGATCTGAACCATATTTTCATTTATTCCAAATGCTACTTCTGCCATATAACACTTTACATTCCATTTTTCAAATACCTGTAAAAAAATTGAACACTGGACTCAATATAAAATTTTCTCTACAAAATGCATTACATGCTGCTCAAAATAACTAGTCTACTACATGGATCTAAAACCTCTGGACAAGAACTACCTACAGACCCTATACAAGAGAAAAAATTTAGAACCCTACAAATTGAGAAAGAAGAAGAAGATATAGAAGATAAAAACTCCAGATTGAAGAAATTTCTGCCACATGTTCTCTTCCAAATCTGATTTACAATTTACACATGTCCTCCTCTCTCATCTTTTTGCAATTTAAAATATTTTCTCCTGCACTCTCCAAAATGTCTTCTAACTGAAAATATTCTCCACTTTGGTCATCTTCTTTTTCCCGTGAAAATACCTCTCATGTAATGAAAATATATGCTTCACTGAAGGTATCCACCTTATTGCTTTTTGCACTCCTATGAATATACACATTGAAAAACACCACAAACCCTTTAAGTTGAATCATGATTTAACAAATCTGGGCATGATTTTATAGATCTGGGCGTGCACGAAACAACATTAACCAATCTTGATTATTACTTGGTTGAATACCCTTTGTTTTCTCACAATATAGTGCTATATTTATTTTGAGGCCAGCATTTAATTATCTCAAAATTGTCTATATTTTGGTGCAATTTGATATATGTGGGGATTATTTTACTTCTTTATTATTCGATAGGGGATGGGGGGAATTTTAGTTTAAATGTCCCTTTAGTCTTTGAGGCTTCCTTCATTGCCACGTGGCACCTACTTGTTGCTCCATGTGTCCTTCAACACCACTTGGTTCTCAGCCCATGTAGGTCACGTGGCATGATCTTGCAATCGCTTGATCACTATCTCTCATGCATCTTTCATAACACGATCACGTGAGCTATTGGATTCTTGCTGGGAGTTAACATCTTCATGCATCTAGGAGTGCCACGGGTTGTTCTTTGGTTAATCCACCTCAATCTCCAACTCAGCAGCCACATCACTCACCTAATACCTAGGCCGCCACATGTCACCTGGGGGTTCATCCAGGTCACAAATGGTTCAAGTGCTGGCACTACACTGTCAGCCATGCAGCCGTGGGAGCCACACCATCCTCAGTTATCACCTGGGATCCACCTTCATCGTTGGGAGAAAAAGCCTTTGCTTGGCCCACTTCATATGGGAGCGCCATGGTATATAAATGACACCAAAGGTCACAACAAGATTAATGTGGGATAAACCCCCATGCACACATTCATAATAAAACTACCATAACTTTCAACCCCCTTAACTTTTGATCCAGACATGTTGTTCAACTAGCATCCAATTCTAACAGGGAAAACTAAACAATTCTCATGTTGTGTCTTGCACACAATCGCTATTGGGAAAGGTTGTGGAATTTGGCAATACACCTACAATGGCACTTGCTCAAAATGTTCCTATAGCCATCTTCATCAAATCCATTTTATACAAAACTCTACAATCTCGTCTTTCCATGAGATCACACTTTGATTTGAGGCGTCAAAAGGTTCACATGTCGAGTCAGTGTTTCCACATTCGGCCTGCAACTATTTCCTCTGTGGGAAGACCTCACTTTGAGGCGTGACTTCAATAGTTCATTGGCTCTATTCACATTTTCACATTATGCACATAAACTACAACTACAACATCTAACAAATATCCCAATCATTTTGCTTTGCTGATATCCACAACGTGCTCACGGGCATGAAAAATCCTGGAAGAGGTGTGGAACTATGACAAAATTATTGTAATTGCTTTGAACCCACCAATTTCTTGAGACTCTCTAAAACCTTAGCATCAAATGACTTGATGCATATCGTGCAATGTTACCATCTGATGGGATCACACCTTGATCAAAATCTTTCTATTTAGCACACTTCATAATGCTGGAAGAGTACGAGGGAGGCGGTATGTCCGTAATTGCATTTGCTTGGATGTTGCTAAAGCCTTTTCCACATATGCACTTCGTACATATCCAGTGATCATGGCATCTTCTTGCAGTCACAACTTTGATGAAACTGTAACAAAACCCTAACCTTATTTTGCAATCTCTGTGAATTGCTTCCCATGAGGTGCACTTCATTAATATAATTGAGAAGCAACACACATGCCTTATGTGTGATTCCTCATATTGCATACATATTTGCCGGGGCTTTGCAAACAGTTCATGAATTGAGCCTATTCAACATACTATAACTGCATTTGTAACTTACTCTGAAAATTTTCACTCCTTCAAATGAACCTTATCAATATAATGAATAACTAATCACATCACTTCTACTGATGGGTGTCAGGTCTCGATGTGAGCTTGAGCTAAAAAAATTTCATTCGCAGACAACTGAGGACCCCATATGCACATATACATTGATCCATGATACTTTGGGATGAAGAGAATCGAACTTGGAATCATTGATTTTAACATTTTGCAACAACACTAGCTAAAAACACCTGAGTGGCCTCTGGAATCAGCCTTAAAAAATTGATCTAGATACTTGATCATGGCTTGAAAAATGGTATGTTGATACACCTTCATATGGAGAATTCAGAGCATCAAACAGGTCATCATTTCGACATCCAAAGAAAAAAATATTAATCTACAAAGTGACCCACTTGGCCATCTTGAAAAGTTGCACAGGTGAAAACAGATTGAAGCATCTCCCATCACTAATTAGGAAAAATGTCAAATCACCATCTTAGGGGCCGCCATCTAACACACTAGTAAATTTAGGTACCCCAAGTTTGTAGGCAAGAGGGATTGATCCAATTTGATCACATGTGAAAATTATTCACCCTCAAAGTTGCCTACTCTGCAACTTCTGAACATGTTTCTGAAACACTGAAAAAGTCCATATGGAATAAGCCTTGAAAACTGACCAAATGAAGAGTTGGGGGGCTACAAATTGGGTAGATGGTAGAAAAACCTATAGAGAGTCATTGTGTACTACCACTTTTGATTCCAGGTAAACTGGGTGTAAAATATAAATTTCTGAAAAGGGTATTGAACTACTATTTGACGCTGCATGATTTGCATAAAACAACAAATTGCAAATGGTTTGGCTTTGGTAAACATGTCAAATGAAATCATAGGAATTCTAATATGAGTAGGGTAGTACATAATTTTGTAGGGAACATAGGGGAACAATGATGGTATGATGAAAGAATAAGTATCCGGTCAACTACTGAGAGGGGGGGGAGGGTGAATCAGTAGATAGAAAAACTGATATTAAACTTCACCAATCTATCTCTCAAAGTAAACTTAGAATAGTAACTCTGTCAAGATAAAAACTCATAAAATAAACCGGTTGTCTGTTACAACAAATTAACAGTAAATAACTTCTTCATATCTCAATGCTTTCGGTTATCATGACTTATCAAAAATAGTAAAGTAGTTAAGTAAATCAACCAGGAAAACATAACCACAAAAACATTCACCACTTGACACAAATATTTTTGACGTGGAAACCCAAATAGGTAAAAACCATGGTGAGATGAGACTCACAAGATAATATTTGAACTCTTCTGAAGTTTGCCCTGTTAGGAGCCTAGTTTGTTAAAGCTTTACAAAAAGTCCTGTTAAGAATTGATCCTGTTAGGAATCACCCGGTTAAGGGATTGACTACAAATGCCTTGTTAGAAGCATTACCCTATAAGGAGTAACCTCAATAGAGGATTTGAAAATCCAATCTAATAGACCACTTTGTTAGAGGATTTGAATAGCACCAAGATTGTTAGAGCTTACTTGGTTAGGGGATTTCAATTCTGCTGTAATTGTTAGAAAACAACAGGAGTTTGCTGATCTGTCTGAATAGAACTACACTTTCTTGATCAGATCCATTTCATGCTCCTATCTACCTTTACTCAAATTGCAGATACATCATCCGGTTCGGCAACCACACACTCAACTGAACTATGTCTATCTATTTGCCAGTTCTCTTAAAACTAAACAACTTCATCGACCTTAAATATAAATCAATCAGGTTGGTAACACAACAAAAACCTAACTCTTATCTAGATTACAAACAAATTCAGTTCAAGTATGACCGTTGGATTACATAGAAATCTCTGCACATCAATCAAGAAAACCTTGATCGCTCCTTGATCACCGCTTTATTGAACTTAGTAACTCATCAGTGCTTTGCATTAGATGCAGTATCATTTGCTCATTCCCTAGACAGAAACTGTTACAACAACTCGCCAAAATCTCTTGGAATTGTCTTCATACAATAATCATGCATGCCATCATCATTACCGCTCATCATCAAATCATAAACCAATATAACCAATTCACCAAACTTAATCGGTTAGGGTTTATAAAAAACAACAGGTAGGGTTTACCAGTTACAACAATAGATAAGGTTTACACCATTACACCAGTTACCAGTTCTCCTAACAAATTCTTCCTATCGGTTACAGTAACAATATATCAACAATATCATTACCGGTTTAATAGACATCAATGACAATATAACATATCATTAATGCAATCTTCATGCAAATGCCAACAGACAAGAATTTCCTCATGACAATTAACAAGGTGCAAGTTATAAGCCTCCAAAGTAGGATACTCAGGCTTTCCTAGAAATATGAACCATGCAGATTTGTGCAAACCTCTAAAAGTAGGTACATCAGAAACATGTTAAAATTAATTATAGGAGCTTGCAGATGGATATAAGGACTTAATGAAATGTTTCCAACACATTCTCCAAGTGGTTTCTCATGAAGTTTAATGGATCCCAACTTATTAGCTCGCAAAAGGGCCCTCTCAAATAGATTTCAATGGTGTACTTTTTCATACCTTCACAAATTTTACTTGGCAACCTCAAATTTTTTTCAAAAATTTGTAGGTGCCAACACCCTCCACCGTTATCTTATTACCTATTAAGAAATTAGCAATGAGCTATTTCAACTTCTGGTAAGTACTTGAAAATTAATTACAAAATTATATCTTTTAGCTTCCCACCTTCCCGTAAATACAAACATTTTAACTTATTAATGAGTTTAAATATTAAAATGAACTTTAAAATAAATGGTACCACTTCTTATAAATTTTACTAGCATGTGCCTATTGCCAAAACTAGATTACCAGTAGAGATGTGTTAGGTACGTTAATCCAATTCTACCATGTCGTTATAGGAATATCACTATGATGCTAATGAATATTTTTGGAGATTAAGTCCTTCCTTGAGTAGCTCCACAATTCACCATTATTCAATGGACACTAAAATATGATCTTCTATTCACCATTATTCATTGGAAAGAATCATAGTCACGACTATTGTTAGGCTTGTTCATCCTTCTTTCTTTCCTAAACTACAAATTTAAATGCATCACTTTAGCTCCACAATAGCCACATGGATATACAGTAAACATTTACATCAATTCCAAATTAAAACTTTGTTTATAGATGATATTGAAATTCAAATACTTAAACTACGAAATCTCATAATAGTATTATCTCTGTTCTTAGAGAGATTGCCTACTTGCTGAGACATTTTGTGAAACAACAACCATCTCATGTCATGTCTAAGCTTCCACAATTTACATATATATCTAATAAGAGCATTTTTAATATTTTTATCATCCACTTGTTAAATGATGTTTTACTACTACAATAACCTTTTAACACATTTGATGCCTTTTGACTACTACATTCATCGCCCAAATGACACTAGATGGGATGATTCCTACTCCCTTCATTGTTAACATTAGTTGGACTAATGAAGGAAAATAAAATGTGTGACAAGACAAATTTTCTCTATTCTATTTGTGAACATTCATCATTATAGGTGATGGAAATTGGTTTGAAACCTCCGGAGCATCTTTTATGTTATTTTTATTTTGCTTGCAATGGCTTGAGTCTGCTCACAAGAACAATGCATCCTTTATCAGAGAGGTATGATCCAACTATGCAAAATAAGACAAATCTTCTGGGGTAGCCCACATGTGTTGAATTTTGTGCAAGACCAAGTAAATTTTTCAATATCTACTCCCTCTCTAGTAGACTTTGGTATTTCTTGGTTTGTTCAGAAGTCTATAAACTGACCCTAAATTAGTATTTCACCATTAAGTATACCTTTGTCCACTTGAACATTTTGGAGAGTTATATTTGACATTACATATTCATACTCTTTGTGATAAAAAAGATATGCACTTCTCTTCCATTCTTATGCACTTGGATTCAGTCTCCATCAATTTTATACTCAACAATCACCTATTTGCCACACAACTTTTTCCATACAGTCTCAACATATGACAATTTTTCAATCTTTAATACTTTAATTGGATGGCTTCTTTGTTAACTTTTCAAATTTTATCATGGCTATCAATAATACATGCAATATTTTTTTATTTATGTCTCTTGTTTAATCTATAGCAACTTGATAATAATCCCACAAGTCTTTTTCTTGGCAAATAGGACACTACCTTTTTAATGACAAACCAGCTAGGACTACAATGCAAAGGCTTCTCTTTATTAGCGATTATCATCTTGAATTATTACATTCTTTCTTCTGAAGAAGATATTTTTGCTATCTAATCATATTTGATCTTTGACTCATGCAGTAGGAAACCTCCTAATAAGAATGAATCAGCTGAGTGCATCTAATAAGGCAACATCAAGTGCAAAAATTCCCCTAGTAGGGTGCCATGCCTTTATTAGAGTAACATGGGAGCCAACCACCACTAGTAGATCTATTCCTTATGCGAAACTCGAATATATAGTATTTTTATGACCAAGTGTGTATGCATATATATAGGCTCTAATGCACATATCCCACATCAAATGATTGGCTCGTGACATAATAGTATTGTTGTTCTTTTGTAGTCGAGGTAACTACTTGTAAATAGATGTAATAATTAGAAATATTCTAAAACTTGATCAACAAATTCACCTTGTAGCACCTGCACAATCATTCCTTCGATGAGGTAGCAAATATCTAACATTTTCCAAGATTTTATCATTGTATTTTCTTGAAAGTTTTTGAAGTCTACTCAATGAATCCATTTTGTGCGTACCCTGCAATGGCACTCAGTGAGGTTGCATTTTCATTTGAAATTAGTGACTACTAGACAACTCCAAAGCTATACTTCTCACTTGTTTGTCTTCTCTAATTCAATATCTATATAATGTCATCTCCTTTGTGTCACAAGGTACATATAAGATATCATATAATATCAGCATTCAAAACCATATTTGATGGCTTTAGTTTGTAGAGAAGTGAAGAAAAGAAAGAGGTTTGAGAATCTCATTTGGACTCTAAAGTCCTTTCCAAAACTAGATAAATAAAACACAAACTTTATAATATCTTTTACCAAACCATTACATATTTTCTTTTGATCCTTTTTTTCTTTCCCACACATCAACAATTTATGTGATTCTTGAAACTAAATCAATTTTCGTTAATAGTTTGTCTTTTTCTCTTTTATTAACTTGAAACAAATTGTGAGGAAAAGATGTAGGGGCATGATGCAGCCATAACCGGTAAGAACCCTGAAAAGAGTCAATCAGCTTATGTAGCAAGATAGACACAATGCAATCAAATAAACAAATCATATTTAAACCATGGAACTTCCAACAATCATTCGATAATCACCAGATTGTCATCAAAGAAAATCCATTAGTTAATCGGTTACATGCAGGCTTCAAGCCAGATACAATCCAACCGGGACTGTAAGAATCACCCTGATCACAACATGTGAATCTCAATCCTTATTCTCCATTCTACTTCCTCTGCCCCCAAAAATGATTACATAACATCATATTTATACCCATGAGAACATATCTGGGTCAGCCTCAAAAGATTACATTCACCAATGCAGGAAATGAAAATGTGTAATTAGGTTGGCCCTAAGATTTAAGAAATATTTTTGGAAAATAAAAACCAAGTGAATGCAGATCAACAGGAAGGTTGACCACATGCCAAGGAGAATCGAACAAGACCCAAGATGGATCCACATGCCAAGAATCACACCGATAATGAAGGAAAACCAATCGGTAAGCACAAGAACTATCCTGGGAACCCATAAACAGCCAACCGGAAGCGATAAATGACCGGAGAAGAACCCAAATGAGCTAGAAATCTGGAATCAATCACATGAAATCACCAGGAAACTGAAATCAAGATCTTCCATGAAGAAAAAACAACTACCAATACATACTATTAAGAATACCAAAAATGCACAAAGAACTAAACAAGAAAGGAAATGTTTTTGGTTGATGCAAGATTTCTCATCGACTGGGGATGCTCTTGCATCAAAAAACCTAGGTAGAAAAAGATGTTCCATGAGAGGAAACTCATGAACATCTAAAAGGATTTGGGATGAAGATCCCATGCTCATTTATGATCCAAACATCTTCTTTATCTACCAATCTCTACTCCATCTCTCCCGGTGCTTCAATCGGCTTCTCTAACCTATGACTCTCTTTGTTTCTCTTTCTTTCTTCAAATCTGCACATTGCCTTTTTTTTTGCAATTCTACTTTGGTTCTACCATAAGACCTTATCCGGTTTGTTACCATGAACTCCCTGTCATCTGGTTCCATGTGTCCATTAGACTCATCTGTCAGATCCTTCTGCCAACTCATGTCACCTTCTGGTATAATCTTCACAACTGGTCCTATCAGATCTTTCTTAAAATCCTCCGCTATAACCTCTACAACCAGTTTTGTCAAACCTTCCAGTATAACCTCTGCTACCGGTTTCCTGCAACTTTTATCAAGACTCAGATTCTTCACCTCCTTGTCTTTCTCCTTCAAAGAAATCAATGTGAACTTCTACCCATCCTTTTCAATATTAATTAGGTTTCTTCTACAGTCATAAATAGGTCCTCTATCATACTGCCAAGGCTTTCCCAACAAGACATGACAAACATTCATTGACACAATATCGCATAAAACTTCATCTCTGAAAGGCCCAATATTGAAACTCATCGAAGACTGATTCTTTATCTCTACCTTCTGATCATCTTGTAACCAACTTACCTCATAAGGACAAGGATGCTCAAGCCTCTTCAACCCAAGCTTCTCAACCATCTCCTCAGATACTAAATTATTAGTACTTCCACTATGTACAATGACCTTGCAACACTTACCACCTGATTTGCATACAGTCCAGAAAAGACTCTTCCTCTTAGTAGATCTAGTATCCTTTCTTCTGAACATGAGGGATTCTCCTTGCTTTGGTGCACAATCAGATATGGTACCATTTGGTTCTTAACTTGTGACACAACTTCTTACCATTCCTTGCTTACATTCATAGGATCTATGTCCGGTTTCCCCACACTTGAAACATTTTCCATGAAATTTTCTACCGGTATTGCTGCTACCATTCCTTGGTGTCTTTTGTTCTGGTTCTTTACTCCACTTAGGTTTTGCATCCTCTTCTTCAACTGGTTTCTTCATACTATCATTCATTTTTAATTTCTCCTTTCCCTCATTCAGTTACCTTCTTCTCACCTTCTCCTCAGCCTTCAAAACATACTGGTAAGCTTCTACAACTGTTGAAACCTTCAACATACTCATCTCATTTTGAATGTTAAAAGCAAGTCCATTGATGTACCTTGTCACCTTTTCTCTGTCCATCTCTCTATGTCCAGATCTGATTACCACCTTGTATAATTCCTTAGTATATTCCTTCACAGTCACGTTTCTCTATTTCAGGTTCTACAACTTCTTGAACAACTCCAGTTCATAGTCTCCTGGTATGAACTCGACCTTCAATCTTGCAACCATCTATCTCCACCGGGTGATCTTCAATTCATGATTCTACACTTTGTCTTTCTACAACTCTTTCCACAACAAGGAAACATTCCCTTTCAACTTGGTTTGTGCCAACTAGACTCTCTGCGGGTCCTTGACATCCTTAAACTCAAAGTAGTCCTCCAACTCTCTGATCCAATCAATCACATCCTCCAGGTTCAACAATCCAAAAAAGTTAGAAACCTCAAATTTATGCGTTTTACTTACTTGCGCCACTACTCTTAGGAATCTTTCCTCTCTCTCATCTTCCAGTCCTTCAGCTTCCTCAAGCTCTTCATTGACTTCCTCATACTCATCCTCAGAGTTAGGGTTTCTTCACAAACCAGTCAAAGAATTCTGGATTTCATTCCTCACTTCATTATTGAAGTCTTCCATCATTTGCTCTACCCTCCAGGGGTTTGTTCTCCTCAGAGACATCTCTCCTTCCACTCTAGCGAACTGCCTCAACTTGACGATCTAACTACTGGTTTCAATTGCCTCCCCTCGACAATCTATTAAACACCCACATAACTTTCCTCCAATCGGTGATCTGTCCACCTCAAGGAATGCCTCAATGCTTGTAAATGGTTCTTCCACTAGCTGGTCCATAACCAGCTTTGATAGCAATTGATGCAGCCATAACCGATAAGAACCCTGAAAAGAGTCAACCAACTTATGAAATAAGAAAATATAAAAAATTCATATAAACAGATCATATTCAAGCCATAGAACTTTTGACAATCATCTAATAATCATTCGATTATCATCAAAGACCATTTGATAGTTAACCGGTTATATGCAGGCTTCAAGCCATATACAATCCAATCGAGACTCTAAGAATCAACCGGATCACAACATGCGAATCTCAATCCTTATTCTCTATTCTACTTCCTCTACCCCCCCCCCAAATGGTTACATAACATCATATTTATACCCATCAGAACATATTCGGGTCGGCCTTAAAAGATTACATTCACCAATGCAGGAAAATGAAACGTGTAATTAGGTCAGGCCTAAGATTTAAGAAATCTTTCCGGAAAATAACAACCAAGTGAATGTTGATTAGCAGGAAGGTCAGCCACATGCCAAGGAGCATCAGACAAGACCCAAGATGGATCCACATGCCAAGAATTGCGTCTGTAATGAAGGAAAACCAACCTGTAAGCACAAGAAATATCCCGGGAACCCAAAAACAACCAACCGGAAGCGATAACTGACCGGAGAAGAACCTAAATGAGCCAAAAATATGGAATCAACCACATGAAACCACCATGAAACTACAAACAAGATCTTCCATGAAGAACAAGAAACTATTGGTACATTCCGGTAAGAATACAAAAACTGCACAAAGAACTAAACAAGAAAGGAAATCTTTTTGGTTGATGCAAGATTGCTCATTGACTGGGGATGCTCCTGCATCAGGGAAGGGGTTAGTTATCACAACTATGGTAGCCACCAGTAGTGGTTTTACAATTGCATTGAAGTACTATAAACACTATAATTTTTATAGTTGATACAAATCCCAAGGCTTACTTTACTTTGGCCATAGTTGGGAAAGATGTATTGGGCTCTAAAGAGGTTATACAACTTTTCCAAGCTCCAACACTAATTACATAACTTTTGTCAAACACTGACAAAATCACCCAATATAAAATCACTTCTCTCAACTAAAAAGAAAATTACATTAATTGGGACGAACCCAACTCTGCTAAGGTATACCGGTTTGATGCCGAGTCATAGTGCTTGGGTTTATTTTCACTCAAAATTACATTAATGTTATTAGCATATGTTTTGGATTGATTTTTGGTGCAAGTTAAATAATATTTCTTCTAACTCAACTTCAAGCTCATTGCGATCTAGATCATGCCTACAGAACTTTGAGTATTCAATTTTGGTAATGGAACCATATGTGACTTAGATTTGTATGAAAAAGTTTTTAAACAAATTTATTTGTGTGACTTAAATTTATTTTACACTTGACCTTGTGCTTTAAATAATCAATAACAAATGAGATTGGGAGGTTAATAGAAAGTTGGAAAAGTTTACATTTGGCCAATTTTAAAAGCGGGCCAACACGCATTACTCTACTTCAACATTGTTGGGTGAATATTTTGTCACCAGCGTACCAATGACAAAATATGTATTTCACACACAACTATGTTGAGACAAAGTCTCTCCTCTCATCAAGGGGAGGTGCCCTGGTAGAATTTGGGTATTTCAACAACTTTAAAATTAAATTCAGAGGTAAGCTTAAGGCATGTAATTCTCTTTTTTCAGAATTAATGTATCTCCCTTCACTTGATGATATTTCTTACAACTAACAAAACTAACAACTAATAGAACTTCTTTACAATGATTTTTAATATCTAGACAATCATGTAAGCTCAAAGTCTTACGTGAGTGCAACTGCTTTAATCACCACTATTTCAACTTGAATCACAACTTGTAGCTCAGAGTCTCCAAGATGTGATCAATGATTCCTAAAACTACAAGTAATTGGTAGCAATACAAAGATTCTTACTTAATCACTTAACTGTCAAAATATTTCCCAAATATGTAGATAACACAAAGTCTATTTTGCACAATTAGAAAGCTCTTTCATTAATATTCACAATTTCACCAAAAGATTCAAGTGCATAAGAAATGATTATGAGAACATAGACATAAGAATTATTCCAATCATAATCACAATCTTTGGCTCACTCAAAGTTGAGAACTAGCTGATTGCTATCTTATTTCTTTTGAATCAATTTTACATCAGAAAGAACACAGTCTTTGTTGAGACAAAAATTTGGTAGAGTTTTGCTAAACATAATAAAAGTTAAATATGTACAAATGAGGTCCTCCTTATATAAGAAAAGAAGTTGAGAAAAAGGTGGGTATGATTGACTAATTCAACTGCACAGTCCCACTTGACTCCAACTACTTATAAAATGAAAATGCAACTGCAAGAAAATTTGCAATAACTAGGAATGCAACTACATGAAAAGATAGTGTCAATGGGGACACTTTATTCATCTTTCTCCTCCTCACTAATTTTCTTGAATTCCTCAAATTGAGCAAAAATAACTTCCATCTTGGCTTTGTTCGGCATTGTGGTAGAACTAGTGATGGCGTGAACTATAGAAATTACATCTCCAACTTTCACACACTTCTCTCTTCCATCTTTCAGTATTGAGGCTAGAACTTCAAAACTAACCTATATCTCAAGCAATTTATCAAATGCATTCAATGAGAAGTCCTTTTCTTCCTAGTGAGTAATTAGGGAAAGAAATTCTTGTATGATTTTCTCATTGGATATTAGTTTTTGACTCTCATCATACAAGCAACAAGGAATCTTAGCTATCCTTGCCAAAATCTGATGAATCTCATTATCACATTCTTTCTTTTCTTGATCTATTTATGAGATTACAGACCTTATTATTTCACTTTTATGAGATAATAATGATATAATTTGGATGTATTTCTCTCATGTCATTATTACCTTGTTTTCTACAAGAACATCAATCCTGAAATCTTCCATTTTGCTCCAAAGAGTTATACTCTTTTCAATGTCTTCCATTTCTTTAGTCAAAGTGGTTTTCATACCTTGCATCTGACTTTGAACAATTTTAAAATTCATCAATAACTTGACCTTTGAATCCAAAAGAACTAAACCCTTTGATTTCAAATGATCAATCCATTCATCTATGACTTGACCCTTAACACCCACCTATTCCACCTTTTTGAGAGCCTCAGTATCAATTGAGGAAACAATAAGCTCAACCTCCTGAGAAGATTGTGCGATTAAGAAGCACACTGGTTAGCTACTCACATTTTTGCTTTCGTTCATTCTTTTCATCTCTTTCTTGATCAAACCTATGCACAACAGAATTGAAAGCAGTTTGAGAGTCTAACTTGACACTCTCATGTGTCTCCACACCAAGTTCTATAGTCTACATAGTATAATATGTAGGTTGGATATTATCCTTGTTTTTATCTGAATATGACACCATAACCTCAACATATTTTATTTTTGTAGCAGGATCCACCAACACCCGAGAAATAGTCTTTGGTCTTTTAGTCCCTTTTGCCTTGGATGGAACTAACTGCTCAAAATCAAAGTCATCTGGTGAAATCACTTGTTTCTTCCTTTTAGGTGCCACAACATCCATCCATGGTGGAAAATCTCCTTTGGTGGTTGGAGTTGTGGCCTCCTAAGTAATCATCGATATTTGAGACACATTTTGACTTGATGATGTAGCAACATAAGATGGAATTACCTGCACTACAACTATGGTAACAAATGGTGGCTAATAGGTGGAGCTTCAGCCAAGATAGTTGTAGAAGGTAGAGCAACTGATTGCTTCTCTATAACTATTTGCTCCAAAGATTCAGTAAAATCCATAATTGAATATTCAATAATAGACATAGGAACATCATCAAAAATTGGGAGGCTCGACAATGTAACATATTCCTGATCACCCTCCCCTTGTGGTAATTCTATATCCAACCCCTCATCATCATATTCTTCTACCTCTTGATCTGAATCTGATTCATTTGTAGCTAGATGTTCAAAATCCTTTGAGGCTACTTGTGAAGCTGATGAAGGTTCACCTTTCTTCAAACCTTTGATCGTGAATTTGAACTTTGGCCCTTTTCCCTTATATTTTGGTGAAGGGATTGTCAGCAGGACCTACACATCTTCTTTTCTCTTAGTCCTTAATTCATATGTTTTGCCAGCTGGACCATCACTATCATAGTCATCACTAGAACTGGAAGGAAGCTGCTTCATTCTAATCCCCCTTTTCAATAACCATGCATTAGTATTAGCCAAAATAGGAGCAATTATTTGGGTAATAGACTTACTTTCCTTCTTGGACCATTAGATGAGTGGCAAGGGAGAATAAAAAATATTTCTTTCAAAGTAGACTGGGTCCACTATGTCATCAGTATCTTCCATTGTGTCTGCGATCTTAGCCAAATTCAAGTTCTCAATCTGTTCCAAAGTAAGGTGATTGAAATCCATCCTCCTTACATCTTCCTCGTCTTCACAATCCACCCAAACATCTTCAAGATGATATACATGTGTATAGATCCTTTTGATTTTGTTCTTCATCCCATGGAAATCAAAATTATCATGGGCTTTGAACCTCCTCATGGTGACCCATTTCATTTCATCTTCCATATTTTTGGCCTTTGGGTTAGTCAATACTGAATATCGACTGATGGACTCTGGAAATTTAAGGGTAGTTTTATGATCCTGTGACAACCTCTCATGCATATGAATCAATTTTTGACTTAATTCCATGAGGACAATTTTATCTGAAGGATACCTTGGTAGCATGAATGGTTCACCTGAAAAACATCCTATGCAGATATATGTAAAAGTGAGAAATTGAAGTAATACACAACCAAAGAAAGAAACTCTATTGTATGCTACTTCTGAAAGTCTTTTCTTCTCTAACCCTTTACCAAACATACACTTCCAAACAACAAAGAAGGCATCATTAACCCTTCTGAAGTGACTTGTCTGATTATTAATTGTCAGTTGATAATAATAATACCGCATTGGCACTAGCCTCCTATCACCCTTGGTAGACAAACCTAGATATTGCCTCATGGAGGTGGTTGCATACACAAGGTATGAGGTCATATAGAATTTCAATGTTGTTTTGACCTCCTTTAGTTGTGCACATAATGCATCACTAATTTTCTCTCCCCAACCAATTTTGGTAGTCCCTTTTCTGATTATGCTCATATAACAACACATCCAATTTTGTAAGTAATGAGAATCTCTTAGACCTTTTACTCGGGAAAGAATAGTAACCATATCATTATATTCTTCATTAAAATCACTTTTGTGAAAGTATTTTGGCCATCTTTAAGTAGTGGAAACCCTGGCTGAAGATAGGAAAACTGTATTAATCATCTTCTTACATTTTTCTTCATTCTTCTCATAATACTCTTGAGCACCCTCTTGGGTTACATCTGCTACCTCTTCTACTGGAGAACCCTTGATCACATTGTTAAAGAAAGCACTGTCTAATTTCATAACAACATTGTTATTTGCATCCTTCACCTATCTTGTATTAGGATCAAAATGATCCACCATTTCAAGTACAAAGTCCGGATCATGAGCTGCTACCGGGAAGGAAGCATACTTATGTGCAACTCTGAATTTATCAACCGTTTCATATGAGATGGAGGATTTTTAAATCGATCAAGAAATTATTGCATGTCCACATGGCCAATCTCAGTGTCCCCGATTTCCTTGACATTTGATTCAACTGAGCTTTCTGGAAACATATTTAGGTCTTTATCATACTTCTACTTCATTTTCTTTGCAAGAAGCTTGCTTGGTGAAGGCTCTAACTGACTTGAAGAAGGCTTTGAATTGCCTTGAGTAGGCTTAGACATTTTCAAAGTACTTCATTCAATACTAATCATTAGTATTTTGAAGATTATCAACATCAAAAGGGAAAATTTCATCAATTGGAACAAGAATCCAGAGCCAAAAAGGACTCTGGAAAAAACTAGACTAAAACTTGCAAGTCAGACTTTAAAGTTTGATTTGCAAATTAGAATCAGAATACTCGCACATCGGACTTTAAAGTCCGATGTGCAAGTTAAAAGAATCAGGAGTTGCATATCAAACTTTAAAGTTTGATGTGTAAGTAGGAAGAACAAATTTGCAGGTCAGACTTTAAAGTCCGATATGCAAAGTAAAATCTCGGCAAAGCAGCTACATGTTAGACTTTAAAGTCTGACCTGTAGCTAGGGAAGAACTTGAATCTATAGGTCAAACTTTAAAGTCTGACATGTAGGTTTTAAAACTTACAAATCATGTGACTTGCACATCAGACATTAAAGTTTGATGTGCAACCAAGGGAAGAGCGATCCAACTAACATGTCGGACTTTAAAGTTTGACTAGTCAGTCAAGGAAAAAACAAAGGACTGACAAGTCAGACTTTAAGTCTGACATGTCAATCAAGGGAAAAGATTGACTTCTTCACATTAGACTTTAAAGCCTTATGTGAAGCCATGGGTAGAACAACACCCACATGTCGGATTTTAAATTCTGACATGTGGGAGGATATCAATTGGGAAAAACAAACTTCTAGTGTATTCAAACTTTAAAATATGACATACCCTAGAACAAAATCAAATAAACAAGAAAAAAATGAAACCCTACCTTAGAAACAAAGCACAAACCCTAGAAAAACATGAAAAGAATCAAGACATACCTCAAAACAGTGACCAGATGGAGAAAATCAACTTAGAATCACCTTGAGAGCGCTTACATGAGAGAAAAATCCATAAAACAATGAGCTTGGAGGAAAAGAAGAGTGAAAACCAACTTGAAACAAATAAAATGACCCAAAAATCTAATTAATAACCTTAAAAAAAGGTTATTAATGACGGTAATAAATACAGAGTGTGTTGTGTAGGTTGGACTTTAAAGTCTGATCTGCACATTAGAAACCCCTAAGGTTGGACTTTAAATTCTGACCTGTAGTTAAAGAAAAAGGCTAACTCCCTTGTAGGTTGGACTTTAAAGTCCGACCTGTAGATTTTTAAAAAATACAAATCATGCACTAACATAAAAAATAACACAAAAGCAAATGACAAAAATAAAATTTTGACTAACCGATGGAGTAGGTTAGCCTCTCCCGGAGGACGTGAGGTACGAAACAAACAAGTTTCGTAGGGCTGCCTCATGATTTCAACCATGCTGAAATCGATGACAAATGTGCAGATCAGACTTTAAAGTCCAACTTGCAAGTTTTAAAACTTGACCCAACTGACAGGTCAGAATTTAAAGTCTGACCTGCAGTTAAAGAAAAAGGTTAACTCCCCTGCAGGTTAGACTTTAAAGTCCGACCTACAGATTTTTTAAAAACCACAAATCAGGCACTAACTTAAAAAATGACACAAAAACAAACAACAAAAAGAAAATTTTGACTAACTGACGGAGTAGGTTAGCCTCTCTCGAAGGACATGAGGTACGAAACAAACAAGTTTCGTAGGGCTACCTCATGATTTCAGCCATGCTGAAATTGATGACAAAAACATTCTTTTTCCTTATGACCATTTTTTTTGATCAGTTAATAGAGCATTATGTTGAATTAAAAAGAAAGATACATAATCTGTAAAGTATCATGGAACTATTAAAAACACCCCCCAATATAGTTTCACCAGCAAAAATAGTCTACCCCTATTTGGCCCACCCCATCAACTTGCCATTATATAAAATGGGGTATACCCCTAGATATAAAACTTTACTACATCTAAACTATAACAACACCATTAACTTGCTTTCTTAACAACTTTTCCCCTGGCGTCCACCATCTCTGCTCAAGCTATCATGTTTTTTGTCATTTCTAGACCATCAATGTGACTTGAAGATTCACCAACCTATAGACAACGAACCAACTTTGTCTTTGTCGAGCCCACTAGCCACCCTTGCTTGCGTTTCATAGGAGAAACCTCAACCAAAGGTAGCAAAGTTTCTACATCCAGCCCCCATTTTGCGAGCTCATCTCTGATGCTCTGCACTTACCTTGATTTCAGATAATCTTTAATTGTGTTCATTCCAATATGAGAAAATGCCCTATTCCCCTCCTTGTTGTAGTTAGCACTCCAAAGGAGGAAAATCCTCAACAAAGGAGCAAACTCACACACATGAAGCCAATCTCCACCAAGGCACACAAAACCTTCACTATTTCTCACCATCCCAGTAATTATTTCCATACCTGGACACCACTCCACTTTCACACAGTTGTACATCAACCTATTCACCATAACCTTCAATTCCATCTCAAAGTACCATGCCAAGAACATTGAAGCAATGTAAACATTGGTTAGATAATGGAATTGGGCTTTCAAATATTCCTCACCCAAAACAATCTTGACTTTGTTCAGAAAGTCATGATCTTTAAGCTTTAAAACAAGCGTTAAACATTCATCAGAGATACACCTCCAAAAAGCAAGCATTGGTATGGAAGATTGCAAGGAAAAATTTGCCTCCATATCACTCTTGCCACTTACTCCCTGAGCTGCCAATTTATCAATATTCATAGAGATGAAAGAGAATATTTCCCAAAACGCACACTAACTCTACTGGTTTGAAAGCAAATAAGCTCCATAGCCACCACACTACCACATGATTCATTCAATGAAACAATGAAGAGCTTTAAGACCCCAACCACACCATCTTTGTCATAGTCAAAATACTATTTTTGAGAAATTTCTCTTAAATGCATCTGACAAATAAACAAAGAAGCAATTATTTTTCCCTATCAATCATCAAGCTCAAATTTGAAACTTTTATGAGGCACTCGCCAACCACTACCAATATAAACAATCCTTCTCACTTGTGTTCATTTTCTGTACAATAAATCTCCCTACTCAGATTCACATGAGTTGATGTCAAATCATCCTCATGATAAATATCTAGCTTGACATCTCGACTCTCAGTTTCATCTTACCGACTCATCTTTCATTTAAATTCTACCACCTCATCTCCCTGCAATGATGATACTTCATCTTCCTAATAACATAAACACCACCACTGTGTCCATCAACCATACCCTACACTTTGACCATTAAATTGGTCGTCAAACCACTTGATTTTCCCTTTTTGAAGGTCAAAAGCCATGTTGGCTTGCACATCGGCATCTCTATTGGCTTCCCTCAACACATGTGACACCTTGAATCTTCGGAATGAAGATACAAATTGTTTGATACTTTGAATAATTTTATCAATCTTCCATCTACTCGCTTTTTATCTTAGAATAACATGCATCATAATCTATGAATATCCTTGGAGGTGAAGATTCACCATCCCCAACCTTCTTACCATTTGAACTGCCAATAGAGCAACATTTACCTCAGCTTCATTATTAGTAACCACACCTAAACATTGACTACATCTAGCAATAAATTTACCTTGATGATTTCTCGCCACACAAACTGCACTTGATGGGCCAATATTCCCTCTTGTGGTTGATGAGACCATAACTTGTCTCATATTTAACCCATTAAAATCATCAATTTCTTCTTAGCATATTGTTGTAAAAGTGGATTTGAGTAATAATTGGAAGTTATTTAGCTTGTTTAAGGTAGAATATAAAGTAGATATTTGATTTAATTTTTAGTAAATAAAGGTGATCCAAAATGCTTCTAATATGTCTCCATGAGTTTGCACGATATTACAATGTAGACGAGTGAGTTATTAAATAACTCATGAGAGAAAGAAGCTTAAAAAATACTTGCAGTAGAGAGATTTAGACACTAACTTCAGACAGTTCTAGATATTGTAGAAGGCTTTGAAGATATTAAGAGAAGATAAAGAAGAATCTTGAAGACTCCCAACACACTCCAACATTCATGCAAAATCATAGAAGATCAATCATTCCTTAATCAATGGGCAAAGTATCTGTTTCATGCAAGTTGCAATTGCACACTACACTACATTATCTTTCTCTAACAAAGATAACTCAAGTTTCCAAATCAATCTAATGTGATTGCATGATTGTAGAATGTTTTAATGATGATAAAATATAATTTTCTCAAGTGAATTGATTAGTAATTCCATCATTCACGTTGAGAACTTGAGACTTCCAAGAAATTAGTCACCCAAAAATTGTGAAAAATGCAGTCTCAGTAAAATGGCGATATCTACCTCGTTTCTTAATGAAATTTAAAAAATCAAAATGATCTGGAAAGTAGACTTCAAGGGATGAAAATGATTTTGAGGGTTTGTAAATATTCACAATAGGGAAGGAGCAGTTTATGATAGAAAGTGACTGAGACAAATTGGCAGGATGAAGGACAACAATATTAGTTTTCTCATAGTTTTGTAAATGACCCCTCAAAAATAGGATCTTGGATCCATATTTTTATTGTATTGGTTGAGTAGATATGGAATGAGAATTCTATAAATCCATTTTAATTATTTAAGCAAAGGGGGGATTATAAATGCTTGTTTTAGCCTGAGGAAATAGGATAGACTAGTTTCATTTCCAACAATGTATTTTCCATAATTTCTTAGAGTAAATTTGAATTCAAGCAAGTATTTTATTTACAACAAGTGTGAGTTATTTTATCCCTTTCAATTCATGCAAGCGTTCCTTAGATTAGTCTTTCCTTTTATGCAAGTGTTCCTTAGCTTAACTTTCATTTCTTGCAAGTTAGAATAGATTGTCAAACCAGTTTTCTTCATTCTCCTTTGCATACAACCATGGACACCACCTTGGATTGATAAATTAAATGATGAGGATTACAATTAACCCATCATTTTTGGCATCATTGTCGGGGATAGGTGTCATTAGGGAACCAAGAAAATCAGTTTGGTAGCCTTTTAAGTTTAGAAGTTCCTCAAGAAAGATTTGTCTCTTAAAACCCCCCAAAACACAAAATCAAAACCCCCAAATACTAAATCTAAAGAGAAACACAACTATTTTTTTGAAATATCCTTAGTTGGAGGACCATCACTCCAAGTCCTAGCAAAGGATATTTCTTTATAGAAAGAATTGATGGTTTAT
Source organism: Cryptomeria japonica (assembly GCF_030272615.1). Taxonomy (NCBI): domain Eukaryota; kingdom Viridiplantae; phylum Streptophyta; class Pinopsida; order Cupressales; family Cupressaceae; genus Cryptomeria; species Cryptomeria japonica. The sequence goes on from NC_081408.1 coordinate 297,598,747, forward strand.
TACTTGCAAGTGGTGGAGAATACAATGAAGAAATCTTATCTTCATTACAAAAGATTGCAAAAGAGAGACTTAAGTAGAGACATTCAAAGTCCAAGAATGGCTGCCCAAGTAGAGTTTTAAAGTCAAAGAAGAGCTGCCCAATCAGATATTTGAAGAACAAGGAGTTGATTCTAGTTATGCATGCACTAGATCAGAAGGAAGGATTATAATATCTCTCCAATCAGCCCATGCATTTTCTAGGATCATAAATCATGGAGAAGGTTTTCACTTCAAAAGAAGGTGAAGCATTGGATTTCAAAAAAAAATCATCTTCTTTTCATTATCTTCTCTCAAAAATTTGAATGCATGGAAACATTTTGTGAGAAAGGGAAGATATTTTTCACGACTAGTTAATGGTTAGGTGTAACCTCTCTATATCATTTAGTAGAGTGATTTAGGGTAGATTTGTTTTAAATTGAAAATAAGTTCTTTGCACATGCTATTTTATCTTCTCAAAAGCTATAAACATGCACTTCTATACAAGTTGTTGCACTCAAAACTTGTTGCAAATATTTTGGCATCATGGATGATTGGTTGTTCTAGTCTTGGCCTATAGTTCTAGCACTAAATCTTCAAAAGCATGGAAGAAAAAAAATGATGAAGTAATTTGAGTTGTTAGTCAACATAAAGGATCAAGTTGTAGCTCTTAATAGTTAAAGAAACTCTTTGCATGCATCATTGGGAAAGTGAACTACAACTCATGCAAGATGGTTGCATGAAAAACTAAGGTAAAATCAAGTATTTGCTTTACTATTTTACTCTTATTCAGCTTAAAGTTCTTTCATTCTACTCACTCCACTCAAAATGAAGAATAAAAGGTTCTTTAAATCTTATTAAAAGATTTATGGAGCTGTCTAGAGCTAAAATTTTATTTTAAATTTTGATCGGGAGACATCAAGAGCTATCCGGAGCTACCCGAAGCAATTGTTACAAAAAAGAAAATACATATAATGTGAAGGCTCTTTATGAGTTGCAGAGGGACCTACAACATTTTAGGTGTGGAGGAGATGATGAGACCATAACTTGTCTCATATTTAACCTATTAAAATCATCTATTTCTTCTTAGTATATTGTTGTAAAAGTGGATTTGAGTAATAATTGGAATTTCTTTATCTTTTTAAAGGTAGAACATAAAGTAGATATTTGATTTATTTTTAGTAAATAAATATGATCTAAAATGATTCTAATATGTATCCATGAGTTTGAAAGATATTACAATGCAAATGAATGAGTTATTAAATAACTCATGAGAAAAAGAAGCTTCAAAAATACTTGTAGCAGAGAGCTCCAAACATTAACTTCAAATAGCTATAGACACTGTAGAAGGCTTTGAAGATAATAAGAGATGATAGAGGATAATCTTTAAGACTCCCAACACACTCCAATATTCATGCAAAATCATGAATCATGAATCATTCCTAAATCAATGGGCAAAGTATCTGTTTCATGCAAGTTGTAGTTGCACACTACACTACATTATCTTTCTCCAACAAAGATAACTCAAGTTACGAAAGAAATCCAATGTGATTGCATGATTGTAGCATGTTTTAATGATGATAAAATATGATTTTTTCAAGTGAATTGATTAGTAATTCCTTCATTCATGTTGAGAACTTGAGACTTCCAAGAAATTAGGCGCCCATAAATTGTGCAAAACACAATCTAAGTAAAATGGCGATATCTCCCTCGTTTCTTAATAAAATTAAAAAATTCAAATTGATCTATAAAAGTAGACTTTAAGGGATAATTTTTTTTTTTTTTATGGTTTGGAAAGATTCACAATAAGGAAGGAGCAGTTTATGACAGAATAGAGATAGATTGGCGGGATGAAGGACAACATTGTTAGTTTTCTCATAGTATTGTAAATGACCCCTCACAAATAGGATCTTGGATCCATATTATTAGTGTATTGGTTTGGTAGATATGGAATGGAAATTTTATAAATCCATTGTAATCATTTGAGCAAAGGGGGGGATTAAAAATACTTCTTTTAGCTTGAGGAAATGGGATAGACTAGTTTCATTTCTAGCAATGTATTTTCTAGAATTTTTTAGAGTAAATTTGAATTCAAGCAAGTATTTTATTTCCAGCAAGTGTGAGTTAGTTTGAGTAGCTTTATTATGAATTAATTTTTTAAAGTTCTTCCTCTTGTTCTAGACTTGATTAAAACTATTTTGATTTCCTTTTGTTTTCTTGGATTAATCTCACACCTTTTGTTTACATTTCTCATTCATGTTATTAGCCTTAGAACATTTTCCATTTTCAAAATCAAGGCCACCCTTGTTCTTTTGTGATTTCTTATAATTGAGTATCTCATCAAGCATGTTGCTACCACCTTTGAGTTTTAAAACTTTCTCTATTTTCTTTATTTCATCCTTTAATTCTATTTTCAAAACTACAACTCTTACTCAAGTTTGGTACATTCAACTATCTTATCATGAAGCTTGGTTTCTATAGCATCGTAAATTATGCACCATTAATTAGGGTGTCCAATTTCACACTATCCTAACACCCATTTTAGTATTTTATGTTCCTCTATACATTATAGGACTTTTATTGATTTAAATTAATATTTAATTCAATATTATGAATCCTATTCCACTTTAACACATCATCACACTCTTATTTGATGAACTATTTTATGCTCCTATGTTAAACTTTTTGGGTCCTTAAAACCTATTTTTTATATTAATCGGAACACATCATCACACTCTTATTTGGCCCCTTATTTCTAGGTGTGCCTCTTTATCTCTTTTTATCCTAATTTATAATAAATCCCACCTCGTTTCAAATATCAAGACACATTCCCCTCACCTAAACGTTATATATTTTCATACAAACTATTTTTTGGCATTACAATCCTGTTAGCCTTAGAACATTTTCCATTTTCAAAATCAAGGCCACCCTTATTCTTTTGTGATTTATGATAACTGAGCATCTCATCAAGCATGTTACTACCACCTTTGAGTTTTTAAACTTTCTCTATTTTCTTATTTTCATCCTTCAATTCCATTTTCAAAATTACAACTCTTACTCAAGTTTGGTACATTCAGCTATCTTATCATGAAGCTTGGTTTCTATAGTGTAGTAAATTATGCACCATTAATTAGGGAGTCCAATTTCACACTATCCTAACACCCGTTTTACTATTTTTCATTCCTCAATGCATTATAGAACCTTTATTGATTTAAATTAGTGTTTAATTCGATATTATGAATCTCATTCCACTTTAACACATCATCACTCTTATTTGGCCCCTTATTTCTAGGTGCGCCTCTTTATCTCTTGTTATCTTAATTTATAATAAATCCTGCATTGTTCCAAATATCAAGACATGTTGCCCTCACCTAAACGTTATATATTTTCATACAAACTATTTTTTTGGCATTACAAGCCGATTAGCCTTAGAATATTTTCCATTTTTAAAATCAAGGTCACCCTTGTTCTTTTGTGATTTTTTATAACTAAGCATCTCATGAAGTGTGTTACTACCACCTTTGAGTTTTAAAACTTTCTCTATTTGCTTTTTTTCATCCTTCAATTCCCTTTTCAAAACTACAACTCTTACTCAAGTTTGGTACATTCAGCTATCTTATCATGAAGCTTGGTTTCTATAGCATCGTAAATTGTGCACCATTAATTGGGGTGTCCAATTTCAAACTATCTTAATACCCATTTTAGTATTTTCCATTCCTCTATGCATTATAGGACCTTTATTGATTTAAATTAATATTTAATTCGATATTATGAATCTTATTCCACTTTAACACATTATCACACTCTTATTTGGTCCCTTATTTCTAGGTGTGCCTCTTTATCTCTGGTTATCCTAATTTTATAGTAAATCCTACCCCATTTCAAATCTCAAGATACATTCCCCTCACCTAAACGTTATATATTTTCATACATACTATTTTTTGGCATTACAAGAATATTTTTCATTTTCAAAATCTTATCATGAAGCTTTATTTCTATAGCATCGTAAATTGTGCACCATTAATTAGGGTGTCCAATTTCACACTATCCTAACACCCATTTTAGTATTTTCCATTCCCCAATGCATTATAGGATCTCTATTGATTTAAAGTAATATTTAATTCAATATTATGAATCTTATTCCACTTTAACAAATCATCACACTATTATTTGGCCCCTTATTTCTAGGTGTGCCTCTTTATCTCTTGTTATCCTAATTTATAATAAATCCTACCCTATTTCAAATCTCAAGACACGTTCCCCTCACCTAAATATTATAGATTTTCATACAAACTATTTTTTGGCATTACAATTGTAGGCACCTAAAAATGTCTCATTGATCATGTACTAATTATTCATCTAATTGATTAAATAATTCTTTAATTATTTAATTAAGCTAATTAATCTTATTCTTCTAATTTCATATTTCTTCATCATCTTACTAATTATTCCAATTTTAATTTTATCATCATTTAATCATTTAAACCATTTTCTAAATATTAATTAAATATTTATTATTTAATAAATTGTGATTTTAATCCCTCAATTTAAATAATCTTTATTATTTAAATAAATCCATTTTCAATTTCTATTTCTAATCAATTAATCATTCAACCCATTTTTAAATATTAATTAAATATTGTTATTTAATTAATTATGATTTTAATCTTTAATTCCAATAATCTTTATTATTTAATTAAATTTAATTTCTAAATAATTAAATAGTTTCTTTAAATTATTTAATTAACTAATTAATTCTTCTAATTTCATTTAATTTCTTGTAATTTCATATTCTTCTAATTTCTTCTAATTTCAAATACATGTGCATGATTTCAAAAATAAATTGAAAATCAAAGTCAAGTTCTAAATATATTCAAATAACAAATTGAATTTAAAATAAATTCAATATTTGATTAAATCTCATGCAAAGATTAAATTGAAAATCAAAGTCAAAGTTCAAGCACATGCTAAATTAATTAATTCAATCAATCAATTAATTAATTCAATTATCTTTTCAATTCCTATTTCTATCTTTTAGTTAGCTTTTTCTAAATAAAGCTCTCAATCAACTTTCAATCAGTTAACTATTTCATCCTCTTTATTTCCTCCAATCACCCTTTTTCATCCTTCAGTCAAATTTTTCTCAATCAATTGACTCATTTAATTTATTCAATTTATTCAATTTCACCTCCAAATCAGCAGTTCAACTATCAATCAGTGTGTGAGCTCACCTGAGTTCCACCTCTCAATCAATCTGTTCCACCTCTCATTCAATTCTCTCTAAAAATCTATAAATTAAGCATTCAATTCCTCACAATCATGATGAATCATGAACTTTGAATCTTTGTGTCATTTGCAGGTTGCCAACATGATATCTGAGAGCCACCATACCACAAAGAGGAGAAGAGCAATGGAAGTTATACGGAGTCTTGGAATAGGGGGGATGGATTGATTTTAATTATATTCCCGTTTCTTGCTTTTGTGTTATTTCATTGTTTGTTTGTTTGAATTCTAATTAGGATAGGGATTCGTGATTTCCCTGGTATTCCTAGTTTGCTTTACATTTAATGAATTTTAGCATACGACATTTTGGTGAACCCGATGTGAACTAACAACAATTTAACCTTATTTTTTTTCTGTGTGATTTTGTAGATCGTACGATTTTTAATTTTTTTTTGTAGGTTTGTAAGAACAAATTCTGAATCACACAATCACGCTTACATCATCACACAATCACATAGACAGGCTCACTCAATCAAGCATATAGGGTCACGCATTCGTGTGAAACCCATTACATAAAAGCCCTTACAAGATCACACAATCTTTTTGTTAGGATCACGCATTCATCAGGAATATTGTTGTTCTATATATTCAATATATATATATTTTTTTCTCTCGGTTCTATCAAATTTTGTATGAAATTAGTTAAATCTGAAAATGGTTTAAATTTATTGCATGCTTAATTATGACGTTCTATGGCACATAAAGTACAATTCAAAATTTCAGATGCCAACAGGAGGACGAAGGAACAAAGAAGACAAGCCAGATGCTATCAACAAATCCTCAAAGCAGAAAAGAAGATATGAGACCTAGAGGATAAATTGGCCATCGACATATATAATAGCCTAGTTCTCTCTTATAGAGTAAAATATGATTTGCTTAACATAGAATGGATGATGAGAGATCTTGCTAGGGCATCACAAACTATTTTGCAGGTTCCAGATTAGAATTAACTTTCTTTTTAATTTTTTTTTTTTTTGTTTGGTTTGTTTGTGTATCACGCAATCGCTCGGTTAGGATCACACAATCATCTTGTTAGGATCACACAATCATTCTATCAGAATTATGCAATTGCTCTGATAGAATTATGCAATCGGCAATACAGTATCACACTATCAATCATGTGCCATTATGCATTCATGTTTTTCATATTTTAGTTTTATGTTTTATGTGGGTTTTATTGGGTTACTGATTATCTATTTGCCACATGTGGTGAATTTACAAAGAGGATCAGATCTTTACTGAATCATAAACACTCATGCTCTCACACTTCGGTTTTGGGCTTAAAATAAACAATGGTTAAAATGGACATGCATGTTATAACACTTCAGTTTTGGGCTCAAAATAAACAATGGTTAAAATTGACAAGCATGCATTCATATTTAAGTTTGGTGTTTTAAAATCGACATGCACGTGCATATCTCACACCTAAATTTGGGTTTTAAAATGAATGTGAATCAGACTGCTCAATAGATTAACTCACATTTCATTTTTCTTAAAGGAAATAACTTTTTGTTGTGTTTGGGGTGGACCTACTGTTGCATCAACTACCTTTCCACCTACCTTCGGGGTCTTGGGAGAAAGGGAGAAGGTAATAACAATGCCCAAATTTTTCATTTTAGTAGTGAGGGGTATCTTTGACTAGGGATTTCATCACCCCACAAAGGTACTTTGAATTGGGATGCATTGGGGATATCATCTCTCCCAGTGTACTCTCGAGTGGGTTTTCTGAGCTACTATATAAATATAACAATCAGGCAGCTAGAGTGTTGAGTGAATTCGATGTATGTGGGGGCCTTCCCTACACCGATAAGCTCAACTAAAGTCTTAAGTGGCTTGCTCTTAGAATCTATCATTGGATTGAGACCCCTCAAAATTTTACAGTAAGAACCAACTTAGTAGCCCAAATCCTACATTCAGTGATTCCAGGAGTGCAGATCATACCCCATAGATACCCCTCATGTACCTTGCATTATGAGATAGTAATCCCTTGGTGATAAGATCTTTGGATCTTCGATGTAAGAGAGAATGGCATGCCCAAGAAGTGTGTGTCGTGGAGTGGAGCTAGTGCTACCAGACTCTCTATCTATCTATCTTGTTTCAGTATTTTGTTGTGGGGGCCTCATTGAATGGTGTCCACTTTCAAGCCTAAGATTGTATTCCATGATTTTTAATGTATCATTGTACCAGACCAGTATTCAGTCAATTTTTGGGCTGTTTCAGGCCCTATCTTACGTATATCTGAATTTTCAGAATCGGTCAGAACATAGTTCAGTCAACTATACCTATCTTCAAACAACTATTCTTAGATTTGAAAAATGACAAACTTATCCTACACACAAAATTACTAGAAACAAAGTCCATCTTGAAACGTCAGATAATCCTACAAACTCAAAATTTTATATACTTATGACCATAGTCAGTCCTTGCATAGTCTTCATTTACGTCCTTATTATCATCCTTAGAATTTGCATAGTCCTTGCATTGTCTTCATTTATGTCCTTATTATCATCCTTAGTCCTTGCATAATCCTTGCGTAGTCTTCATTTACATCCTTATTATCATCCTCAGTCCTTACATAGTCCTTGCATATTCTTCATTTACGTCCTCATTATCATTCTCATATAGGTCCTTAGATTTAAGTCCTTGTCTAGACCTCATATACGTATGTCTTAGTCCATCACCATTTGCATAATCATCCTAGAAAGTTATAATATGTATCCTAATGGGTCTCCCAGGTGATGGTTTGCTCCCCTTCGAGCAACCTAATCTAGTGCCAAATGACTGTCAACAAGAAATTATTGATGGTTTAGGTAACTTCCCTATAAATTAAAGAGAAATGCATCTTAGTATATAGGAGTCGAGTACGAGCTAAATATAGAGTCTAAAATTGCCCATAGAATTGATAGAGAAATTGCTGCAGAATGTCTAATAGAAGAGCTTGAAAAACTTGTGTTGCAAAAATCTCAAAATACTCAACAAGTCTCACGTCAAAATCCTCAATAGAGAGTCTGGTCTAGTGTTGCATATTCCATATTTAGGTCTAGAGTCTTGCATTTATGTCATCTTATAGAAGTCTTAAATGCGTGTCACAAGGTCACAAAAGGCAAAAAGTAAAATGATCCCAAACGACGACCTGTCAGTAAATACAACTTGGAACATGGACATATAAACTAGTCAACAATCAAATTCTTAGGCACCACCCACAATACATGAACTACGACAAAATTTAACACGCGAAGAGATTGAATCATCTCAATAGGACCCACATGTCCTTATGATCTTAGATTCTCTTATACATAATGATAGGGACAAATATATCTCATTGTTATTACAAAATGAGGCCAATTTACCTAAAGATTTTGATATCACAACAATATTACCACTAGGAAATACTCTAGGTCAAAATAGTAGTCAAATACCACATATGACACAAACACAAGCGACGACCTCAAGTTTCCCTCAGAATGCACCAACATCACCTAGATAAACAAATGTCAGTTCAAATGCAAATTATCAATCAAGTGCATCATCTTCAACAATAAACGTTAGTGCACCAACACAGGCTATATCGATAATGTCAAGTGTCTCAGGACCTATTCAAACACAAGTTCCTCATACAACAAGTGCAACTCAACCTCCGGTTTCCTATTCCATATGATCTACATACAATCATCAGAATACAAACCTAGGTTCCGCTAATACAACAAGTACAACTCAATCAAACATGGGTTCACATATTGCCTATTTCACAGTACCTAGTGGAACTCATAACACGCAGAATTATAATTATAGTACCTTTCAACAACCTCCTAGTTATACTACCACAAATCCTTTTATGGGAAATATACATGTGCAAAGTGTACCTCTAACTCAAATGGATATTCTATCCCAACAAGTACATAATCTACAACAACAGAAGACAACTATGCAAACTAGTAATAATAAAAAGAGATACACAATGCAGGACTTACGTCCTTATCCTTTTGATCACATAAAATACATGTTTCCTTTCCCACCACATTTTGAAACACCAAAATTTGATAGATATGGAGGGAAAGGTGATCCTAGAGATCACATCAGAGAGTTTTTTACGACATGTATAGAGGTTGCAACTGAAGACACTTATCTAATGAGACTATTTCCTAAAAGTTTGGGAGACTTAGCCTTTGAGTGGTTTTCACATTTACCACCAACTATCACATCATGGGGTGAATTAGTTGAACACTTCATTGCTAACTTCTCGCATAACATTGAAACCCCGGTAACTTTGATGGACTTATGTGCCGCAAGTTGACATGTTCACGGAAAATTTAATCTCTAAGATCAAGTACCTGATACAAATGCAATGTTTGACCACGTTTAAACAAATCACTAAAATAACCCCTAAAGTGTCAGAAAGGACTAGTAGAACAAGGTCTCATAAAATATGGTAATAACAATAACAATGATAAATCCAAATTTGGTTGAAAAACAAAAATGTGACCAATGATGGTGTTGTAGATGCCCGTATAGTGAATAGAACTCAATCGGTTTTGTCTTTACAAGGTCCATGTCATTCATTTAGTCCATCCATAGAGAATAAAATTGTATCGACAAATGCAAACGCTGCACAAACTATGCACACAAAATTTCCAAGGGCAAATGCTCCAAAAAGGAATTACACACCTCTAGGGGAACCTATTGAATCAACATTAAAAAAGTTGATATAGACAAACATGATCACTTTTCAAAAAGTAAGAGTATATGAACAAGGTCCTTTTAAACCTACATGGTGGAATGATAGTGATTTCTATGAATATCATCATACTAAAGGTAGCAAAATTGCAAGTTGCTATAAATTAAAAAACTTAATCCAAGACATGATTGATCAAGGTGACATCACGATTGACACCAACAAAAATTCAGCAAACATGAATCATACCATCTTTAAGGATCCATTTGTCAAACATGACAAAGGGAAAGCACCTACATTGGGAACACAAGTTAATACAACTAACTACACAAAAGTCTCATACGACTATACTATTCATGCCATTAGCTTAGGAGATGTAGTAAATGATGAATCACAAGAAGCACTCGATAATGATGAGAAACATCAAGAAACTTACAATGATAATAACCAAATTTGCATGTTGTCAAAAGAACCAAAATATGATGAAGACAAGAATCTCTGTCTCATAGAATGGGGGCATGGAGAACCATTTCATTCAGGATGGTTTGAAGATGAACTTATATCACATATCATGGATGTCAGACTTGCACATGATGAATATAGGGAGGGATATGAAATAAACCTTGATAACACATCATATGTCATAGACAGTTCCTTCACAAGAGATGATACAGTGGCTACAATCATGATAACTCCCAGAGATAGAGACTGTGCAATATTTACTCATAGATCTAAAGTAACTTTACAAGGAGTACCATCAAACCTACCACCAGCAGTAGGGACCTATAATGTTGTTGAGAAACTCAAGAAAACCCCAACACAAATATCACTCTTTGAACTATTGTGTATATCACCAACTCATAAAGCTATCCTAGACAAAGCACTTCAAGATTCAGTAGTAGATAGAAATATAGATGAAAATGCCTTCCAATCCATGGTGGGGAATTTGGCATAGGGTACCCACATTTCATTCACAGAATGGGATATTCCTAGTGATAGACTTCTCCATAATGACCCGCTACATCTAGAAGCTTACGTACATAAGAGAAGAATCAAAAGAGTACTTATAGATGGAGGAGTCAGTCTCAACATTTGTACATTAAAGCTAGTTAAGGCATTGGGATATTTTGAGCTTCATATTTATCCTTCAAAGAGAATAAACATCAAAGCATATGATGATGAAGAGCATCCCTAAAAAGGTATAGTTATGCTACCAGTGCAAGTAGGACTATAACAAAAGAGGTTGCTTTCCAAGTGTTGGATAGAGAACTAGGGTACAACATGTTATTGGGCCACCCATGGATTCACATCATTAAAGTTGTACCATCAACATTTCATCAATGTGTCAAATTCCCCTACAATGGTATTGAAATCACCATAAAGGGTGATCTGAATCCATTCCAACACTGTAATCACCTAAAGGAAAGTGTAGATAAATAGGTACCAATTAATCAAGTAGCACCTCTCACTACACAAATGGAGTCATTAACAATCACAGAAACACAAAAGAATGTGCCTACAACATCCTCTTTGCAGATAAAAGATATTGGTTGTGGGGAATACTCTATTTCAAGTACCTCAAATGGAAAACAATTATATCTATCTCCTAGGTATTCTAGGAAACCTCAAAACACGGTAATGAAACAAGACAAAAGAAAACAAATAGTCAGATACTCAGATTCATGCTCTTTCATTAGGTGGGGATATTTACAAGAAGAATATTTGAATGAAGATGTCAATCACTGGATATACAAAGAAGAAGATGACATGACAATACCAAAGTTACCTTTAGATTAGTATGGCGATGGATTCAAGATGCTACAAAAACATGGGTATGATGGTACCACAGGTGTGGGATTACAAAAGAAATGAAGATTAGAACCTGTTGTACCAAATGACAATCCAAAGAATCAATGTTTAGGATATAAACATGTACCAAATATAATAGAAGCAAGACAACGTACACTAGATATATTGAACAGACCAAGGCTACCGTCAGAGTACATATCTCAAAGTCAGCTGTCAACATGAGCATTTGCCTCTTCATCTCAAACAAGAAAGAAAGTACCAACATTGCCTAGTACATAATCAAATGGTGAAGATATGAGACAACTTCTACAAGAACCCAACATTGATTCACCCAACAATACAGTATCTAAAACATCCACACAAGCAAATATGGTAATAGACACAGGCTTAGCACCAACAAATGAGCCTAATCCCTATTTGTTGTCAATACTTGTGCCAAGGGAAACAACTCAAGCTCCACCCATTGAATCAAACAAAAAAAGACAACAACACCTTATACCAAGTTTAAGAAGGGTGACCCCCATACAAAGGAGACTCGCCAATCTACAACAAAATCAGATGCAAGAACAAGAGGAGATAAGTGATACAACCTCAGAAGCTAAAACATATATAGAAAGTGAGACAGATTCTCCCGACTATGAATTCCTATCTGATCATGGTTTCAACCCATGAATAATTGACATGATAAGGTATCACCAATCACTTATATATGATGAAAATATACCAGGTCACTCAAATAACTAGGTATGCATGTTATCAGAATCTGTTACAACAAAAGGGAGTAATGAATTACCACTTGTACACTCACATTTGATTGATTGGGGACGAGAAGGAAAACCAACTCTAGATTGGTTTGAGAACAATGATGCTGTTGCAGAATTCCTTGGTGTCAGAGAAGGATTCCCACAAGGTGATCACAAGGCAGGATTTGTTGTAGACCTAGATAGAACAACATACTTTGGAGAGGCAAGAACCTTTGTAACAAAAGATATGGATCAAAGTAATCACAATGGCAAGAGTGAGTTAGACAATATCCCTATGAAAAAGAGAATTCATCATTACTCATGGAAGAAACTGAAGAAGTAAATATAGCAGAAGGAGAAGTTGTACAAAATATCCACTTAGCAAAATAATTAAACCAAGAAGAAAAGGACAAATTCATACATTTTTTCAAACAACGTCCTATCAATTTCACTTGGTCCTATGCAGATATGCCAGGCTTAGATCCAGAATTGGTGTTACATCATTTACCATTGCTACTAGGAATTAAACCATACAAACAAAAGCTAAGGAAGATGCATCCACAGATTGTATTACTGGTCAAAATAGAACTCCAAAAGCTTCTGGAAGTGGGCTTCATTCGACCTATTGACTATGCAGAATGGATATCCAATTTGGTACCTATGACTAAGCCCATTGGGGGCATAAGAATTTGTACTGAATTCTGAGATCTAAAAAAAGCATGTCCTAAGGATGACTTTAAATTACCCAACATAGACATGATAGTTGACTTAACTGTTGGGAATGAAATACTTTCATTAAAGGATGGTTTCTTGGGATACAACTAGATCAAGATTGCACCATAAGATAAACACAAGACAACATTTACCTATCCATGGGAACATACTATTGGAACATCATGTCTTTTGGTCTTAAGAATGCAGGAGCAACGTATCAAAGGGCTATGATGACACTATTTCATGACATGATCCACAATATCATGAAAAAATATGTGGATAATCTATTGGCTAAATCAGAAACAAGAGAAGGTCACCTTGAACTCCTTGCAAAGATATTTGATTGATTAGAGCAATTAATGTCAGGGTAAACCCAAAAAAGTGTGTGTTTGGTGTAACATCAAGCAAAATTTTAGGATTTATTGTGTCTAATAGAGGAATTGAAGTAGATCCTACAAAGGTCAAAGCAATCATGGATATGCAACCTCCATCAACACTTAAGCAGTTAAGAGGGTTACAAGGATGACTATAGTCCATAAGGAGGTTCATAGCACAACTAGCAGAAAAATGCCATCCATTCCAGTATTTACTCAAAAAAGGAGTTACCTTCAAATGGACAAAATGGTGCCAAGAAGCCTTCCAAGATTTAAAGGATTATCTTCTAAATACTCCAGTGTTAGTTCCACCTAATCCAAGAAAACCCCTAATACTATATATATTAGCAACAAACTCATCTTTAGGAGCCTTGTTGGCACATCATGATGATCAAGGAAAAGAAAGAGCAATCTACTATATAAGAAGAACCTTAATTGGATATGAGCTTAATTACACTCCTATAGAATGAGCATGTCTAGCAGTGATTTTTGCATCTTAGAAACTTAGACATTATATGGTAAGTCACAAAGTAGAACTCATCACATGCTTTAATCCACTCAAATATTTGTTAAGCAGAGCAACATTGACTGGAAGATTGGCTAAGTGGGTCATGATTTTAAGTGAGTTTGATATAGAGTATGTGGATAGAAATGCAATCAAAGGGAAGATTATAGCAGATTAGTAAGCAGAGGCTCCTTTGCAAGAGAGTCACCCGCTACTAATAGACTTTCCTAATGAATTTGTGTTTACATTCACAACATCTACCATGTGGAAATTATACTTTGATGGGCCATATACAAATCATGGAGCTGGAGATGGGATTCTTTTCATCACTCCTCAAGGTGATTCTATCCCTAAGTCATTCAGAATAAATTTTCCCTATACAAACAATATAGCTAAATATGAAGCTCTCATCATAGGACTTCGTATCACCGTACAATGGATGATAAAAGAATTGTAAGTCTACGATGACTCAAAACTAATTGTAAATCAAGTCAATGATGACTATAACACAAAAGATGATAAACTTCTACCTTATAAACAAATGGTAAAAGATTACAAAGAACACTTGAGTAACATCACTTTTGAACAAATTCCAAGGATACAGAACAAGGCACCCGACGCCATGGCTACAGTAGGGTCTCTACATAATATGCCTAATAATGAAACTTAGTTTGAGTTTATTGTAGAACAATTGATGATACTGGCATATGAGATTCCCTCATCACAATATGTATGTGCAATTATGGGCCCTGAATCCCCGTGGTATAATGAGATATACACATACTTACATACTTAGTATATGTCTCTTGATTTGTCTAGAAATCAAAAGAAAACTCTTATTCGTTAGGCATCTAAACACACTATTATTGCTGACAAATTGTATAGAAAGGGCTTTGATGGAACCCTTCTTTGATGTCTTGATGAAAGAGAAGCACAACTTTCCCTAAAGCAGGTACACGATGGAATTTTTGGGGCACATCAAAGTGACCCACCACTATCAAAGAAATTGTTAAGAACATGATACTATTGGCCAACTATGGAAAAGCATGCCAATAAATATGTAAAAAAATGTAAACAATGTCAAATGCATGGAAACCTCATTCATGCACCAGCACAAGATCTTCAACCTATTACATCACCATGGCCATTTTCACAATGGGGGTTGGATCTAGTTGGTAAAGTCAATCGTACTTCTTCCAATGAGCACAAATTCATCTTAACAGCTATTGAGTATTTTACAAAATGGGTTGAGGCAATTCCCCTTACATACACCACTAGTAAGAAAATAGAAAAATTCACTTAATTACATTATCTACCGGTATGAGATTCCAATGTGCATAGTGACAGACAGTGGACGTCCATTCAAAAATCAAGAAATGAGAGAATTGTTTGAAAAATTTCAAATACAACAGAGATTTATAACACCATATTATCCACAAAGCAATGGACAAGAAGAGGCAACAAACAAGACAATATTGAAGATCCTAAAGAAAGTTGTCACTGACGTAGGATGAGACTGGCATCTCCAGTTAAATCCTACTCTTTGGGCTTACAGAACAGGATTACGCACCCCTACGGGAGCAACACCATATTCCTTGGTCTATGGTACAAAATACTACCTATTGAAATAGAACTACCATCTTTAAGAGTCTCCTTAAAAAACATCATATCAAAGGAAGACTATCAGGTTGCAAGATTACAAGAGCTTGAAACACTCGATGAAAAGAGACAAACTGCTTTCAATCATTTGCAAGGTTACCAAAATAAATTGAGAAGGAGCTACAATAAATGAGTACGCCCAAGGAATTTTGAAGTGGGAGATCTAGTTCGCCAGGAGAACCAAAGGAACCTAGCAGAATGAGAAAAGCCAAGGAAGTTTGAACCTATCTGGCTAGGTCCTTTTATCATAACAAGGGTTATAGGAAATGGAGCATACAATTTGGCTACCATGGAGGGAGATCCACTCCCTGACCCTATGAACAACATGCACCTTAAATGATATTATGTCTAAGGGCTGGATTAGTTTAGGTTTTACTTTCTGCATTCCATATCATTTTCTTCAAAGCATTGCATCGCATATAGTTTCCTTTTCAAATGCATCACATTCACAAAATTTCTGCATTTACATATAGCATCATCAATAAAACAGGGCAATTGTCCAAGTTTATTGTCCATTTGCATTCAAGAGAAACAAGGGTAATATTCTTTCTTAGATATTCAGACATGAAGTCTTTGGGATCCTAAGGTCATTCATTTTTAATATCACCCTTTGACGACACTTTGCTTATGGTTGGGTAGTGATTTCACCATTTGAGACTTGTTAACCCAAAATCTCTCAATTGCTATATCTCAAACACATTAAAAAAATCTCTAATTTATTCTAGACACCTAGTTGATCATATGGTTAGTGAAAAATCAAAAATTCTACTTCAGCGCTATTGTAATTATCACACCCAAGTAGGTTTCATTACTTACAAGTCAAGGAAAGATAATAAAAAAGAAAAAAAGTGTTATGCCAAGTATCCATCTCAAGGCAAAAGAACAATGATATATAACTGAAATATCACACATACAAAGTATGACAAAAAGATTGACTATGGGAACATGCGAGTAACTCCATCAGGGCTATGAACGCTTGCTGGCAATGAAGCAATATTTGAGAAATTACAGTCTATAACCTTGTCACAGCTCTAAAAGCTTGCTGGCAGCGAGGCTCTATTTGGGATGCTTTTGAAGTTAGGATAATCCATGTAGCAAGTCATATAGGATGATAAAGATCTTTAGTGAACACAAGAGTAGGAATTAACTCATTTGTACACACATGGGTGAAAGAAGATCAAAGCTTCAAGAACCAATGGGGAAGTTTTCCGCATCTCCATTTGTAAATCCTAGTCACTAAGTGTGTTAATTTGGACGTTCCAAGGGACCTTAGGGATCGATTGACCACTTATCTACTAAATATTTTGTACCTCCAATTCAATTGGTGTATTATAAAATTCTAAACAAACACAAAAATCCTTGTTCGAATAGGAAATGCATCTTCATTATGCATATTACATTAACATAGGTCATGTCAAAAATTCATTGTCCCCACATGCATTCTACAGATCATTATATCATATATGTCTGCATACTGGGGGCATATCTGAAAAAATCCAAAAACATTAGAAAATCCTTCAAAAATAAAAAACATTGAAAACCACAAAAGCCAAAAACATTGGAAAATCCTTCAAAAATAAAAAACATTGAGAAAACACAAAATCCAAAAACATTGGAAAATCCTTAAAAAATAAAAAACATCGAAAAAATCCAAAATCAAACAAAAACATATGCAAAATGTCAAGAAAAAAACCAAAACATCCATATAATGTCTTGAAAAAATCTACCAAAAACATTCAAATATCAATCAAAAAACTTGCAATAAAATGTCTTGCAAGAATCAAACACCCTAGCAGTTATCCAGCAAACGCTTCGCACAAAGTTAACAAAGGATATGACTATCCATCCAACCATCTGCAATCAACCGATCAAACTGTCTTATCAGGGTAAGTGCACCAAGATGGTGAACAAAAAGGGGGGTATAAGTGGCCACTTTTTTCTTCTTCTGAAAACAGGTAAACCTGAACTTAAAAGAGATATTTGAAGGTCATGCACTTAAAACTAGGAGTTGAGAAAGAATAAGAATTGTAGTACTCTGAATCTAGTTTCTAAACTACTAATTATTTTAAAAATTGGATAAGATTAAGAGGGTCAAACCTTTCACGCACGAAAAAATGTTCTTGATTTTTTTAGAAAAATATAACATAGTTGTTTTTCGTGCGCTGCACAAAATATATAGTTAGATTTAGCATTTTGCAAAACCCTTTGGTAGGATGACGGGTAAGAGTGAGATCTATAAGTTGTGTATTTTTTTGTAATTTTCTGTTGAGTATTTTTTTTTATGATTTTTTGAAGTGACCGCATCCTGAAAATTTGGTACCTGTTCGTGCCCTGGGCATAACTTGCATCAAAATAATAAAAAATGCAAACTTCTTTTTTAAAAGTGTATAGAATCTAGTGTAGAACAATAATATATAATTTATTTTGAATTTGGTCAAGTATATCAAAAGCTATTAAAAAAATGGTAGACATATGTCTGTGAGGACTATCAAGGCATTGATAAAGAAAATTAAAGTTTACTATGCTAATATTGTCCAAAAATAGAAAAATTTATATGGTCAGAAAACTAAGAAGATGTGTGAGATTATGGTGGTAATTTTAGAGATACCCACTTGATCATTTGTAAACTTGACAATGATGAAGTCGAGAAATCATGTTGGAGGATGAAAAACATATAAAGGGACAAAAAAGGGAGGAAAATGGGCTTGCAAGCCTTACGGTCGTTTTCCAACCCTCTTACCAAGACAAAACTCACACGGGTTTTGAAAAACAAAAATTATTGTTCGCAGTTCTAAATAACCCATACGGGTTATGTAGAACTAAAACCATTATTTTTAGTTTTACAAAATCTGTACGAGTTAAGTAAAACTAAAACCATACGGGTTATTTAGAACTAAAAATAATGGTTTTAGTTCTACATAAAACTAAAACTAAAACCATTATTTTTAGTTCTAAATAACCTGTATGGTTATTTAGAACTAAAAATAATGGTTTTCCCAATCTCCCTCTCTCTCTCCCTCTCCATCCCCCCCCCTCTCTCTCTCTCTCTCTCCCTCCCTCCCTCCCTTCCCCTCTCCTTCTCTCCCTCTCTCCCTCTCCTTTTCCCAATCTCCCTCCCTCTCTCCCTCTCCATCCCCCTCCCCCCCCCTCTCTCTCTCTCTCTCTCTCTCTCTCTCTCTCTCCCTCTCCTTTTCCCAATCTACCTCTCCCTCCCCCTCTCCTTTTCTCAATCTCCTTCTCTTCCTATCCCCTATTCTCTCTCTCTCTCTCTCTCTCTCTCTCTCTCTCTCTCTCTCTCCCCTTTCCTAATCTCCCTCTCTCTCCCTCTCTCCCTCTCCTTTCTCTCTCCCTCTCTCCCTCTCCTTTTCCCAATCTCCCTCTCTCTCCCTCTCCTTCTCTCCCTCTCTTCCTATTCCCTATTCTCTTACCTCTCTCTCTCTCTCTCTCTCTCTCTCTCTCTCTCTCTCTCTCTCTCTCTCTCTCTCTCTCTCTCTCTCCCTCTCCTTTTCCCAATCTCCCTCTCTCTCCCTCTGCCCCTCTCCTTTTCCCAATCTCCCTCTCTCCCTCTCTCCCTCTCCTTTTCCCAATCTCCCTCTCTTCCTATCCCCTATTCTCTCTCTTACCCCCTCTCTCTCTCTCTCTCCCTCTCCTTTTCCAAATCTCCCTCTCTCTCCATCTCCCCCTCTCCTTTTCCTAATCTCTCTCTCTCCTTTTTCCGAATCTCCCTCTCTCTCCGTCTCCCTCTCTCCTTTTCCTAATGTCCCTCTCCTTTTTCTAATCTCTCTCTCTCTCTTTCTCTCTCTCTCTCTCTCCCTCTCCTTTTCCCAATCTCCCTCCCTCTCTCCCTCCCTCTCTCCATCCCCCCTACTCTCTCTCTCTCTCACTCTCCTTTTCCCAATCTCCCTCTCTCTCCCTTTCCCAATCTCCCTCTCATTGACAGTTTTTGAAGCGATAGAAAAAATATCACCACAAGTAAACGGAATCGAGTTGCCCAAAACCGAGAGAGGCCTTTTTAGGAAGCAACAACATGACCCCATAGGTTCACACGGATCATCCATAAGTGCCATAGTCTCCAAGTTACGCGGCGTCAAAGTTTGATCATTTTTCCACTTTGAGCGCTCAAGGGAAAATGTCGCTACGAGGTAGCTCGGAATGATTGGACGTCTTGAAGAGCAAGACAAGGGCACACCTAGTGTAAAACCGGCCACCCAAACACACTCATGCTGAAGGTTCATTCCCACAACAAGCAGAACAAAAGATGCACTATTTTGCCACCTCTCACTAACGGTTTTTGATGATTTTTTATGTGTCATAAAAAATCTCACCACAAGAAAACAGAATCAAATTGTCCAAAACTGAGAGAGACCTTTTTAGGCAAAGATAACATGACCCCATAGGTTCACACGGATCGTCCATAAGTGTTTCAACTCTTCTTTAATAGCCGATTTGGATGAATAGGTGTGTCTCTTAGCCTAAGGCAGACTTGTTATGAAATAAAACTTAAATGAAAACCCTACCTAAGCTGACTCATCCTTAGATAAATTTCAAATATGCTTTGTGCACTTAAATCTTGTCTTAATTGGTTCTTGAAATGATGAACTTTTGTCCATAAGCATGAGTTTACGAAATAATAACTTCACTCTAATCTCTTCATGCATGAAGGAGTCAAAGAAAATTCACTCAATAAAAATACATGATATGAGCATTACCGATGTTGGTACTTGGGTATACACAATATGAGCAATAGATAGTTTAAAAATATATGCCATATGAGTTACAAGTAATGAACAAATTGGATCACATTTCAAGACATATACACAATGAACAAGTTTGATCACATTTCAATAGCAAATAACTAATTTTCAAGTTGTGTCAAGTTTCATATATATCAATGAACAAATTGGATCGAATATCAAGTTTCATATATATCAAAATGAACAATAATCCTGTACATATCAAAAAATGGCATACATGCCAAATCAATAATAGTTACAAAAATGTGGCATGTGCCATGTCTGTCAAAGTCGATATATACATATACAAATGTTGAATATATAAAAAATTTGGTCCTTCAATGACCACAAATATAACTATATGTATCTATCGGCATCTAAGACTATGGCGGATCATCAAAATCAAGCCTCTTTGAAGTACTACGTGGCTCTGCAGGTGGCTGCACAAGGACATTTCAAATGTCAAATCAGATATATTTTCTCAATATAACATCAAAATAACTAAATACTGAACTCTAAATTGTTTGAAGTTGAAATGTTGATTACCTCATCTCTATCTTCTGCAATTGGGTGAGGCTGAGGATCCATGGGATATCTTGAAGGAGGTTGTAACTAGTAAAACAACATTAATACATATTAATAACATATATGTCAAATAACACATAATAACTAAAAATGAATAGACTAAAAAACTAAAGCATACCAGAGCCTCAGATGGATGTGCTATGGTCGTAGAAGGAAAAGTCACAGATGAATTAGTTACAACCATTTCCTATATCCATGGTAAGTGATCCAAAAGGAGTTAACTGGAGGGTTTCAACTCTGTTGTGCACTTAGTGAAAAGAATTTGATCTAAGATAGACATACCTTTTCCCTTGGTCGTGTTGGATCCCATAATATATGTGTAGGACTTCTATTGAAATGGAATGGTAGAATAATAGTAGGAAGTTTGGAAGGGGCCTATAATAGGTTAAAGACAATCATAGAAGTTAATAACCCAAATTTGTTGACAAACTAGATAAAACAAATATTTTAACATATGTAGAACAAATGCACACCGAAGCCTCATATAGTTCTCCTGTAGCCTTAGGAGGCCTAGTTGAATCTGATGTAGCTATTACCATTTCTTGTATGAAAAATGATAACATATGATATAGACATAAAAGGATTTAATTATTTCGAACAAGCAAGAATGAAATCCAAAGTGAATATGAAGATATCACCTCTTCCCTCTTCTAAACCTCATCAACATTAGGTGCATTCATTAATTTCATAAACCCCATATGTTTCTGTATATAGAACAAATAAAGTAAGTGCATTTATCAATATCTACATATACATGTTTAATCATAATACATTTCAACAAATGAATTTAAATTATACTGAATTACCTCTATCATTTAGGTATCCGAGAGGATATCTTTTTCTGCCTCAGAGTGCTAGAGGATGGCTTTCTCACACGAGATGTCCTGGAGGAAGGTGGGGTAAACTAATGGAAAAAAATTAACATAAGGGAAAAGAGCATGCATTTAATATATCACTTAAGTCAAAAATATATAAATCTAAATGGTACCGCATATCTATCTTGGCCAAAGTCAATGGTCGAAAGCGTGATATCATCAAGTTGGGACATCTCAGCCACTGATAAGCCCTATAAAATACCAAGTAATGATACATATAATTAACAAAAGATATTTAGAAACCAATGTATTATTATATTTTTAACAAATTTACAAATTTTTACCTCTGGTAGCAAAACTACTTGTGACCGTCGAGTCGACTGAAAAGTATGTGGTGTACTCCCACCACGTACTGCACCCTGCAATGCATTTTATTTATATGTAACTTTAAATTGTTCTAAAAATAAAAATTCATTTATTTTTATAAGATTTAGTCACTTAATTGATAAAATGTCATAAATAGAATTAAATGCACCTATGTCTGATAGAGAGGGTACAACATATTGATCAGTTCGTCGGTGAGGGCCACATCCTCTACAATGGAAGCATGGCATCTAGCCCTGCACCATCTACATGAATGAGATGTCAAACCATCCTCATCCTCATCAGTGTCTACACCAGAACATACACCCTAGCAGGTGGGGCACATATGTTGAATGAGTTGGCTCGTACCAAATGATGTATGAGGTGATGTTGATGAAGGAGGTACCACTGAGGAAGGAAGTGCCGCTAATGAAGGAGGTGGTGTAGGTGATGGTATATCCTCTGCTCTTACCAAATGTGTGCCATGCTAAACAATGACATTAGTCAATGATGCACCTACCTGAAGAGTCTATAATTCCAAAGACTCCTTCAAGGATATAGGGATAGTGACATGAACCATGGCTTTAGGAGTTGTACACCTCCTATGTTGTGGCTCTACCACCCTATGGGCCCCAGGTCTATCCTACATAGAGCCTCTCCCTCTACCCTAAAATTGTCAGATGTCAAAGTAATTCGGCTTCTCGCTGAGGATAAGCTCACAATACAACTTTCTCAAAAAATATAGAGGCACCTCCCAATTATTACAAGGTGATTGGTCAAAGACCATATACCACCTATCCCAAAAATCTTCTTTCAGCCTAGCATGAACACACAAATGTATAGGAAATTGATTCGTATTTAGTTCTAGGTTGTTACTGGCAACATGATCAGTGAAAAGAGCACATATGTCAGCTTTACCTATGCCCTTTTTCTTCACTTGATCATATGACAACCCATCTGCATAAAATGTTCGACATCTATCCCTCCATGAACCCCATATTGTAACCTCCCTAGATACCTCATTTGCACTATTAGCCATTGTTTCTAGTGTTCTGGCGAGGGTTGAGTGGTGCTCAAGGCTAGAGGACCTCAACCTATTCACCAATATAAAAATTTGGGCACTATTTTGTGTAAGGCGATTGATGAGATCCTCTTGTGTGGCATCTACATGATCTAATGGAGGATGCGGAGGGTTTCGGGGTGGCGGTGGTTGTTGAGGAGCAATAGTTTGAGGATTTTGAGGGTTTTCTTGTTGCTCTCATGCAATGTTTACATGGTTTTCTTATGTTGCTTGTGCAGGAGGAGGTCTTTGTTGTCTATTTCATTTTGGGGGATTGCTTGAAGAATCTGACATCAAATTAATAAAAACAAAACTTAAATCAATTAAAAAACCCTACTTCAATTAAAATGCAAACAAAAATAATCAAACCAATCAAATCTTACTTGTTCGACGAGGTGCCATTGTTGAAAATTGCTCTCAATGTTGGGAAAATCCAAAATAGTTGCAAACCCACGCAGATTCTATGTTTTTTTTCTTTTCCTTGCCGTTGTTCCACGAGTTTTGGCGTTGAAAATGGCCAAAAACCATGGCCTACACCCAAAAATAATGTTTCTCAACCAAGCCTAGCACATTTTTGAATTTTTAGAACCCGCATAGGTTATGAAAAAATTGGTTTTTTTTTGGCATGTGGCCCCTTTTTTGTCTACCATCTCGGTGCACTTACCCATCAATCATATCATATCCATATCAAGTGATCATTATCTTGTCTTAAACATAAGAGGATACACTCAAAATCAGACATGTCAATCTTAAATAGGGTCTACAACTTTCTGAGATCAACCATTATCATTCATTACATCAAGCAACTGAGAACGAAGGCACAAGGTCAGTATAGCTGCTGAATTTTATTTGGGTCAGTCTTTATCTTTTATTATTTGGTGACAAATCATGTGTTTGCACAATAAATAATGACACAGGTTCGTGAATCATTCATTCTCATTCTCATCTCATCTGTTTATTGATAGTTTTCTGATTTCTCATATTCTTTTCTAACATTTTTTCTTTCTTCAATCTTTTCTCTTACTAACATTTCTACAAGATACTTTTGAGTTAAAAGAATATTTTGGAATTATTATAAAAAAACAAAGTTGTATCCATATAGTTCTAAATTACATCCATATAGTTTTAATTTACATTCATATAGTTTTAAGTTGCATTCATATAGTTTAAGTTGCATTTGATAACCATTGCATTCATAAGCATCATTCATAAATCATGTAGAAATAATTGCATTCATAAGAATTATTTATAAATCATATAGAAAGCATTAAACCATTCATTCATCATTACATCATAAATCATGTAGACATGTATTGCATATCTCATAGCATCATATAACATACATAGAAAACAAGGTATAATAGATCGCCACCAAAAAAATTACATATCATCTATATATAACTCAAAAATGGTAATGTGTCTGAATACAATAGTCATAAGCAAGCCTGAAGGCTCAGATAACATGATCTAAAGGTCTCAACCAACACTTCCTCTATCAACAGGTGGATCCTGCCCACTAGATCTTGCCCCAGGATGTCAAGGTGGACCCATGACACCACCACTGCTGGTCCTCCGTGTGGAAGTCCTACTAGAACCAGAATGACCTCTAACCTCACTAAAGCTAGGAGCTCTCTGTCCCTCAGGTATAGTGTCATAGTAGAGTTGTCGATAATAAAAAGCCTCCTACGTAGTGTAATAGAGTCTGTCAGATTATTTGCATGCATCGGTACCTAGAGTAAAATGTTGATCATAGGCAACTTGAATCATCTGTGACCATTTAACTACCTCATCTCTCTCTCTCTGGAGATGATCTCTCTTAGTCTCTAATGCACCATAATCTGTGTGGAATGCCTCCCACTTAGCATCTCATCATTGCCTAATTCTAGCAACCTCATCCTCTAGAATATGGATCTATACTCTGTGAATTTGCGGATCATCCTCATCTCCATCACTACCCTATCCTCCTCCCCCCTCTACAACAAGAACATCCTCTAGCTCTGACATGTCATCATCATCCCCATCCTCACTACTCGATGACTCTAAAGAATCATCGTCATTCCCATTGCTCATAGACTCAGTGTCTCCACCAATGTCTACATCCTCATCTCCTCCCTAATCTTCTCCACCCCCCTCATCTCCACCCTCCTCTCCTCCTCCTCCCTCCTCTCCTCTCCCCCATGTTAATCCTCAGTCATTGTCTAGGATGGCATATCTATTGTGTTGTGATCGGAATAGTTAGATCAGTCAGTGGAATAGGCCTATGTCTGGCTCAACATGCATCATACTCAAGAGTAGTCCCTGGATCTATTGTACCTTCACTCCAATCCCACTGTAATGCTTGAAGAGCATCAAACTTGCCAGCTACCACATGTGGCTGTATGCATACACCCCAATCAAAAACCTCATGATAAGTACGAGCAAAGTACACTATAACAATAGGTGTCACCTATACCTCCCCAAACTGTCTAAGTACCTGTCCTAGAAGAAACATCTCAATAATCCTCTGAGTCTCAACAGTCCTCCCAATAAGATATCTCTATTGTCTGCAGAAAGGCAAGTGTTGTGCATCATCTGCCCAACTAGGGCAATCTAAATATGGTCTCCAAATGAAATGCTGCAAGATATCAAGTTGATGTCGCTAGTACAAGGTGTTACCCGAACCCCTGTGTCTAATACCAGGTGTGTATCTATACGTATAGGGCTCATTAGGCTGCAAGTCAACATGAATAATTGGTCTCAAGATAGAAATATGCTCCCATGCCCAAGTCTAGAGCAATGTCACACCACAACTGATAGATCGGTATCCCAGGTATACAATGTTGTGCATTTGATAATAAACCATGGCTAAAATATAGGGACCCCAAGCATATAATCGATGATGAACAATCATATCATGGAGCACTCTACCCCATCCAACTGGAAAGCCATGACCTTGTCTGTCGGGAATCAACAAACCACCTATGATACTGCACAATACTCTAGTACGATCATCATATAGTCCAAGCGAGCCCAAGGGATATCATAATGACTACTGATATGTAAATCTTGCTCTATGTGCAATCTCCTCATCAAGTAAATCAGCTCAAAGATCAAGTCCACTAGGTTTGCTCTGTCGGCAGTATAACACTCCAATATTCTCTTGCACGGAGAAAATATAGAAAATGTTAGGTATTGGATAACACAATTACAAAAAATTATCAAAAGCATGACAAAAACTTCAATTAACAATGAATGCTTGTAGTTAAATACTTATGCATCACATTTAACACTATTGCGGTACAATTAATGCTTATGTGTAACAATTGTAACAAATGCATAGCATTTACAACTAATGCGTGAACAAATAAGTGAATGCGTCATACTAAATACCTATGCGTGACACTTAAGCTTTTGTGGTACATTTAGAGCATTTGCATGACACTTAGTACTAATGTGTTAAAACCGACAGATGTATGCATGACGACTAAAATTTAGCTCTCTGGATTTTTTTTGAAAAAATTGCAAAAGACAAGCAAAAAATTAGGCAAAAATTTAGAAAAATACCATGCTGCCAGTCTCCTGAGGTCTCTGATAAGAACATACTCGATCAGACAAGTGCACTCGTGCCCTATAGCCAGCCATGATGATCAAATAATCGTAGGAAAGCAAATTACTTGCAAGGATCTCCAAAAATTCACCACAATGCAAATGAGCAAATGAAAAGTTAAAATTTCTATTTATAGCTCAAAATTAGGATTTTTTCCCACACCGACAGTCGTGGTCCCCGTCAACTTCAAACAACTTGTAGGCTACCCAAACGATCTTGAAATTGCATGAAACTTCACACGATTGCTCATTATACCAATATCGAAACTATGGTCTCAATTTCTGAATTTTTCGACCACCTTTTCCAAAGGGGCATATTTATGCAATACAGTGTTACCAAGGCATACTGGGGCAAGAATTTTTTCGTTTTCTTTGAAACAAGGTCGTTTCGACATTGCCTCAAAGAGGGGCAAATGTAGACACCTAAAAATGTCTCATTGATCATGCGCTAATTATTCGTCTAATTGATTAAATAATTCTTTAATTCTTTAATTAAGCTAATTAATCTTATTCTTCTAATTTCATATTTGTTCATCATCTTACCAATGATTCCAATTTCAATTCTATCAAAATTTAGTCATTTAAACCATTTAAACTATTTTTAAAATATTAATTAAATATTTATTATTTAAATAATCCTTATTATTTAAATAAATCCATTTTCAATTTCTATTTCTAATCAATTAATCATTCAACCCTTTTCTAAATATTAATTAAATATTGTTATTTAATTAATTATGATTTTAATCTTTAATTCAAATATTCTTTATTATTTAATTAAATTTAATTTCTAAATAATTAAATAATTTTTATTTAATTAAGTAATTAATTCTTCTAATTTCATTTAATTCCAATTCCCCAAATTCTAATTTCATCTAATTTCATTTAATTTTATATTCTTCTAATTTCTTCTAATTTCAAATACATGTGCATGATTTTAAAAGTAAATTGAAAATCAAAGTCAAGTTCTAAATATATTCAAATAACATATTGAATTTAAAATAAATTCAATATTTGAATTAAATCTCATGCAAAGATTGAATTGAAAATCAAAGTCAAAGTTCAAGCACATGCTAAATTAATTAATTCAATCAATTATGTTTTCAATTCCTATTTCTATCTTTTGGTTAGCTTTTTCTAAATAAAGCTCTCAATCAGCTTTCAATTAGTTAACTATTTCATCCTCTTTATTTCCTCCAATCACCCTTTTTCATCCTTCAGTCAGCTTTTTCTCAATTAGTTGACTCATTTAATTTATTCAATTTATTTTGTTTCACCTCCAAATCAGCAATTCAACTATCAATCAACATGTGAGCTCACCTGAGTTCCACCTCTTGATCAATCTATTCCACCTCTCATTCAATTATCTCCAAAAATCTATAAATTAAGCATTCAATTCCTCATAATCACGATGAATCACAAACTTTGAATCTTTGTGTCATTTGCAGGTTGCCAGCATGATATCTTAGAGCCACCATACAACAAAGAGGAGAAGAGCAATGGAAGTTATACACAATCTTGGAATAGGGAGGATGGATTGATATGAATTATATTCATGTTTCTTGCTTTTGTGTTATTTCATTGTTTGTTTGTTTGAATTCTAATTAGGATAGGGATTTGTGATTTCCCTGGTATTCCTAGTTTACTTTACATTTAATGAATTTTAGCATACGACAACAATCCTATTAGCCTTATAACATTTTCCATTTTCAAATTCAAGACCCCCCTTGTTCTTTTGTGATTTCTGATAACTCAGCATCTAATCAAGTATATTACTACAACCTTTGAGTTTTAAAAAAATTTCTATTTGTTTTTTTATCCTTTAATTCCATTTTCAAAACTGCAATTCTTACTTAAGTTTGGTACATTTAGCTATCTTATCATGAAGCTTGGTTTCTATAGCATCGTAAATTGTGCACCATTAATTAGGGTGTCCAATTTCACACTATCCTAATACCCATTTTATTATTTTCCATTCCTCTATGCATTATAGCACCTTTATTGATTTAAATTAATATTTAATTCAATATTATGAATCTTATTCCATTTTAACACATCATCGCACTCTTATTTGGCCCCTTATTTCTAGGTGTGCCTCTTTATCTCTTGTTATCCTAATTTATAATAAATTCCGCCCTATTTCAAATCTCAAGGCACATTTCCCTCACCTAAACATTATATATTTTCTTACAAACTATTTTTTGGCATTACAATCCTATTAGCCTTAGAGCATTTTCCATTTTTAGAATCAAGGCCACCTTGTTCTTTTGTGATTTCTGATAACTGAGCATCTCATCAAGCATGTTACTACCACCTTTGAGTTTTGAAACTTTATATATTTTATTTTTTTCATCTTTCAATTCCATTGTCAAAACTGCAACTCTTACTCAAGTTTGGTACATTCAACTATCTTATCATGAAGCTTGGTTTCTATAGCATTGTAAATTGTGCACCATTAATTAGGGTGTCCAATTTCACACTACCCTACAAATTTAGGCCAAATTTGTTAGGACTAGGATGCCTCAGACATCTCAGTCCCATGCTTTTTTCCTTGAATTATGGGAGGATAATAATGTGTTCCTATCCTATTCAAATCTAGCTCCATGCAAAAACATAATAATTATAAGTTGGTCTAAAGGTGTTTTTCTTATGAAATCACTATAGAAGGCATCTCTCTTGTGCTTCATTTCATAATATCATTATTTTGTCTTTCATCATTATGCTATCATTCCAATTCAAGAGCACACTTCCATAGCAAATTTGAGTCAAAGGAGCAGCAAGCTATATCGAGACATCTTCATTTATGTTTCAATTACGATTTCATGATCAATTTTATATGATTTATCATGTTATTGCATCAACACATGGAGGAATTATCCTAGGGATATTGCTTCATCAATTGAAGGTATAATCAATTCAAGTGTTAATTCCAAACCTAGGTTTTGACCTAGGCAAGCCCCTATTTACCACCAAAATACCGTTTTTATCCTCTTGTGCACACCTACAATTTCTAACAAAGACAAGAAGATAGGAGGGACATCAATAGATAAATGCGAGCATCCTAGTCCTCAAAAGTCTACACCAAATTTGAGGGGAGAAGAGTACAATGTCTCAAAAGGTCTTAGCTAAGTTTGTGTGCAAAAGTCAGAAGAATAGAATGCTCTTGCTGACCCACTCTATTGAATTTGGCTCCATATTTTAGCCACAGGTGCACTCTTCTATTTATTGTTCAATTTTGTACCTATTTCAAAGTTTTTATTTATGCATTAATCTATTGTACTCCTTTAAGTTTTCATTTGCATGATACCTAGATATTAGTTTGACATTATCTTACATCCATACACTTTCCAAACCAAAGAAATAAAGGAATAGAAAACCTAAGGTACCATTTGAATATTTTTGACAAGAGTTAGTCAAATTCAATCACATCTTTTGTGTCTTCATATTCCATTGTTTGTGGACCTTGGCTTTAACTTTACCTTGGTGCTTCTTCATATTAAACATTTTGGTGAGCCTGACCTTCTTGCATTGTATTTTTTGATTTGCATGTTTACTTTTATTTCATTTCAAAAACAATAAAATTACAAGAGAATACAGATATCATTTTTTATGCATTGCGTGTGTTTAAATTTACATTTATATGCTTTTTTACATTAGATCATTTCATTTAATTGCAATAGTTAGCATTTCTTTTCAATAATGTTGGATTTATTTTCACAATACTTTCATGCCTTTGATAACCCATTTGATTATGATGACTATATATTTGATGAGCCATATACAAGTGATGAAATTGTCGAACCTCTTAATTATTTTCTCTTTCTTAAGTCTTCATCTACAACTTCTAATTCATCCTTTTGGCAAAAGTTGATCAACATGATACGTATGCCATTTGGTAGTGATATGCTAGATGAAACTCAAGTGATGACTTCACCTCACCAAATCATCATCTAAATCTCCCAAAAATCATAAGGACATCATCATGTATGACAATATACTTTATGAAGCTTTACCTTCTATTCATGAAGGATATTTGGTGATAGAATAAGTTAATGTGGTTGACAATCCTCTTTATGAAGCTTTACCTCCTATTCAACCCAAATTCATCTCTTCTAGAAATGAGGCCCAAATGAACCATGATTGTTCCTCTCCCAAAGTCTCTTTTGTGCATGAGAAATTTTATGTGCAAGAATAGGATACCATTATCACTTCCTTCAATAATCTCTATTTTGGATATGAAGCATTAAAAATGATGACACTAGTCCCAAAAATAACCTCCCCCATTAGGACCATTTGGTGCAAGAGGATGATATTACCTTTCCTAGTGATGTCATACCTTCTTTTCATTTTAATAAGGTTCCCTTGAGAGATGAAGCTAAGTAAGATCAATTAAATTTCATTCATCTTGTTGGTTATGAAAAGCCTAAATTTGTTTACCATGCCATTCAACCTCAAATCCAATATGTTATTGATACCAAGAAACCAAAGAGACTTCCTGATAATATTTTAAGATTTGAAAAATACATTATGTGAAACAAGTAATATGCAAGGACAACTCACACATAAATATAGTATTTAAGTGCCTCACATCTATAAGCAAGATACCTATGTTCATCTCACTTCCCTTCCTTCCCCTTCATCTTAAACAACATGTTGATAAGGAACCTAAACTTGTTGTGAAACTCCATGATATCTTAGCTAAGATTTTCATTTGGGACTTGATTCAAACTTCACTTTCATAACATGGGTTGATCCAAGAAGCCTTACAAAAAAGAGTTCCTCATCCTTCTGATAGACCAAATAATATTACATTCTCACAAGATAAATTGTGTTCTATAAAGGTTGAAAATATAAATGATCCCCTTATGATCACACCTTGCATTTATGAACAAAAGATAAGAGGTACCTTAATTGATAATGGGTTAACATTTAATATTTATCATGTTGACTTATGAGCTAATATGAATTGGGATTAATCTTCTATTCAACCGAATCCTCTTTGTGTTTGAGGCTTTGATAATGTTTCTAGAGAGTCACTTGATATAGTCATATTAGGACAGGTGACTTTTCCCACTCTTATTCATACCATGCCCAACGATCTTAGTTATAACCTTCTTCTAGGTAGATTGTGGACTCATTCTATGAAATCAGTCCCTTCTACTCTTCACCACACAATAAAATTTAGCTATAACAATGACGTCCACATAATCCATGTTGATCCTACTCCTTATGATATTGTTCAAGATGAAGTAGGATGCATATCTGCCATCCACACTATGATTTATTCAACAACAAAATATCCTACCAATGATGCTTTCTTAGAAAATAATTAGGGACCATTAGACTTTGCACCCTCCTTTAATGGATATAAGGTCCCTCACTCTAAGAATGAATCCTTGAAGGATCCTTTTGTGCTATTTATCTGAGCTTCTTTTGTAAACCTCTTCATCCAACACATATCTCGATGATGATGGGGGCTCTTTAGACCTTGAAACTAAGAATGAACTCTCTCCTCTAGACATTTCAACTCCTCTGTTTTATTCTAAACATGAATGCAATGGACATGATTTAGGAGGCATGCAACAAAGTCTTGAGGCTAATTAGAAAATCTACAACACACTTTTCCAAAGAAGATTTAGGTTTCTAGCCCTCGCCTTTATCGACACCCCCACCCCAATTGTCTAATACATCTATGCCTTCTTATAACTTCTCATCACAACAAGATATTATTTTGTATGAGCTTCTTAGAGCCAAATTGACTACTCTCCCTTTGAAAAATTAAATAAATAATCATTAGAAAATTCAACACAATCCTTCTTTTTGCAAGTATCATCAAATCCATGGTCATTCCACCAATGAATGTTATGACTTCAAAAATAAAATTCAACTTCTTGTTGTAACTGATACCATTCAAATACTAGATGACAACGAGTGAGACTCTCATCCTCCTCCTTACACATAACACTTAAGTTCATATTATGTTGCTCCTCATTATGTGGTGTTGCTAGCTTACCTATTGGGGGCTCATTTATTATTCATGGTGGTACAATTTCAAGTGCAATCATACTTAGGTAGCAACATAATAGAATAGCTATTCTTGTCTCTACACTTGGGGGGAAACAATAGTTTCTCAAATATTCCTTTTTCTTAAACTTTCCCTTTGTTGAAGTTGTGTCTTCTATAAGTATCTCTTCTTGATTTTGGAGGTGCCTATCCTTGCTAAATATCTCCTACCTCTTATTGGAACAAGCATCCCTGATGAGGATATTATCCTTTCTAGAAGTATGTATCCTTGATTGGGACCTATTCCTTAGTGTTGAAAGTCTATCAAATCTTCATCCCTTCTAAGTATTCAATTTTTCCTTTATTGAGTTGCATTTTTCATAAGTTTATCCTTCATGTAAGAACACGTGTGTTCCTTGGTTAGGACCTATTCTTTGTTGAAATAGTATATCTTTTTATGAATAATCTCTCCTTACTAATAGAAAGTGTGATATCCTTCACTAATAATTAACTTTTCCCTAGAAATGGGGAAGGGGCACATTCTGAGTCTCCTTCACTCATGATGATGTTATCTTTGGCAAAGATATCTTCTTCCTTTGTCAATCGCGCATACCTCAAAAGGATCCCCTTTACACTTTTTGCAAGATATCTCTTTCATAACTATCTCTTCCTTTCCTCAAAAGAGTTATGCCCTCTTTGGCTTGGATTTCATGAGTATTGTTTCCTAACAAATATCTCCTTGGTGTTAAAGATGTTTATCTTTTATTTATTTCTACCTTAATATATCAATATAGGACCATGTCGACATCTTAAGGGGGGGGATATATGTGGCCTCCTAGTTGCATTTTCATTTATCTTTATCAACTATCATATTTGGGATTATTGCATGCTCATGTTTTATTCCCAAATTATCTATTATATATGGGATTATCACATCCTCATGTTTAATCCATTTTTTTATTATCTATTTTTATCTATTCTTGAAACTTGACACTTCCATGCATCACCTAGCATAACACAATTTTCTAGACCGTGGAATCCATGCCCCCCCCCTCTCTCTCCCCCCCATGAAATCATAGCATAACACACTTTTTAGTGTTCAATCATGATATTTTCTCTTCAATCGGTGTATGTGCTTGTTATTTCTATAAGTCCACTCATGCTCTTACAATAACAAGATGAGAATGATACTAGTAATTGGGAAATTTTGTAATGGCCCACCAAGGAACCCTAGAGAATAAGGGAAAATAACACAAGGAATGCATAGATTTTTTTTTTAAGTAATAAAGTGTCATCATGCATAACAATACAATATAACACTCACCTCAAGGTAACATTAATCATGTTGATAACCGATAATACACAAGCGAAAGACTAAGCACTCAAAATCAAAACAAACAAGGGAAAAGGTATCCCAAAAATTAGGACAATTTCTAAGAGGTGTTTAGGATCATACATAACCATCTTCAAAGTTACCAAGTTTGATTCATCAAACAAGACAAACTGCAAGGTCCCTAGGTGTCATGGATGGGCTCCGGTGAAACACTAAATGAAAGTGGCTGCCCCCAACACCATCCAATCTCACACAAAAACTAATCAAGACCCCTTATATGGTTCCTTAATGTTTATACCTTCATGATGTATCTGAAACTTGGTCAAACTAACATCTCAAGCCCCCAAAATAACCTTCGGATTGAATGGACAAGTACAAGCTCTCAAGGTGAAACCAAGCAAAACAACTAGACACTAGCACACTAAAGGGACACTAGCATGGCATAATAGTTTCCTCTACCTACGATGGTATTACTAGTCCATGCTAGACTCCTAGACTCATCCTGGTGTCCTCCAAACTGTTGAACTCGTGATGAAATCCATTATATGCATATTTGTCATAAACTGATGAGCTTCCTGGACAAACTCTTTGAATCCCTAGACACACTAAACTCCAGGTGGAGTCAAAATTACCAGTCAACACTTGAATCATAGGAAAATTGGAATACAGTGGGAAAAAGGGTCAAGTATTAAGACACCGGGTCACTAGATGACTCCTATAGGACAAGGCGAAGTCTACGTGGACTCATATCACCACTACTCAACCCAATTAACCTAAAAATGAAACAAAGAGACACTTTGGTGTCCAACATAACTAAAATTTACAATCAAACATCGTGAAACACACACCATGTGGTTTCAGTTAAGCCCAAATTGGCTTCCAAGAGCTCAATCCAACAAGGGCTTGGTCAACATCTCATGGGCACACTATGATATGACTTATTCAATCTCTCTTATAATAATAATCACATCTAACCACACTTTTAACACATTCAATCTAATCACAAAACCAAGTGTTCGTATGATATCATCATATAAACTATCAAATACAAGATCATGCTTGGTGGTTGGTTCCAACGACAAACCACATAAAGATACCTTATAGTGAATTACAATTACATACATCTCCTCTTGGAGTGTTTCGTATATAAATCATTAACAAATAAATTTCTTACATCCAATTACAAAGACTACTACTTTCATGAAATGAAAGAAAAGAACAAGTGTTGAGGAAGGAGAAGGAACTCTTCAACCTCTCACAATCCAAGTCCTTCGACACCTAATGGTGGTTGGAAATGCCACTTGACTATGTGGAACTTGTAGGTCCCAAGCCTACCATACTCATGGAGATAGTCACATGGCCCAAATAGTCACACACTCAAGCAAGGGAGGGAGATAGGCTCACACAAGAGCAGACATGGAGTAACACTCAATATCAACAAAATGATCATCCAAGAACATAAAGACACATCAATAGATGAAAGAGAGAGATGAATAATCCTCAATGCAATTCATATTCAAAACAAGAATGAAAGAACTCAACAAGGAATATAAACACCAAAAAGGTCAAGAATAATCCAATCTCATCAACCAAAGAGACCACAATGCCAAATGGCCATCAAATATGGATACCTAGAATCCATCAATAAGTTCAATCACATGGAAGGAAAATCCTCTTCCGAGTTCTACTCATAAATATAGGGATAGGAACATAGGAAACAAGAGAGGGGAGTTCCATCACGTAGATTGAAGGGATGGGTCAAATGGAATCGAGTAGTTCTCTCATATGGATGAGGAGACTCAATCTTTCCAAATCAATTCCCCACGGACAACTAGACCATCCCAACTCATACTTAGTCTCAACAAGAACTCAAGGCAATGAGAGAGAAAACCACTTTATATTGGTTCATTTTATTAACATTTCATGAGTTTTCGCCTGATTACCAAAATGTCCAATGAGTTACCTTGGCAGTCCCTTTGTACCCCAACCCCAATTGGACACCACTCCCATCATTGGTCCTATTACCTACCCTAGGCTCAAGAAAATTAAACATGAAACTAATGACACGATAGTAATATGCAAGACCATCTATTACCATAATTGAGCCTAACAATTTCAAAATCTATCAAATAAACACAATATGCATTGACATATCAACATGCATTGAAAACATACTCATTTTGTCCTATTGCCAAGAGAACAGATCATCCGAATCTATCCAATAATAAAATTTGCATATATAATACTATTATTACACATAATAATTTCACATTATAAACACCAAATTCACTTTTTTATATAAAGGCCAAATTGGCCATAAACTAGTCATGGAGGCCATCCACCATTTGTGAACCTCTGAAATGCTTAAATTTTCAAAATTAACAAATCAAATTTCTGAAAAAAAAAACCCATTGATCCATAAGTGAACAACACAAAAATGCAATAAAATCAACAATGTGAGAATTCAATAAAAATTGGGTACATTTTTCTCTTGTAAAACTATGTTTTCCAAAACAGAATTCATACAAATTCATTCCTTTACTAAAATAAAAAATTCAAATTGGGAAAAGCATCTAAATCCATTTTCTATCTAATAGTAACAAGAATAACACAATTTCATAGATATTCAAGAGAGGAATCAATGAAAAACTCATCTTTAAGTTGGTAACTATTGGGTCCTCTCATGATTTGAAATGACAAAGTGTGTATGCAGAGGCAAAGGTGGGTCTAGGGCTTTGCAGGGAGATGTAAAAGTCAGGGATGATGACAAGCTCAATGAAGATGATGAATGGATTCCTTCAGTGGAGGTAGGTTCAACTCTTCCTTTTACGTTTGGATTTAATATGTAGGGAGGCGAGAGTGGGAACCACATGAGGGTTGTAACTGGATGGGTTTTTATTGGTGATGGAGTTGTCTTAGCTAGCACTAATGGAAACAGGGAGGCTGGTCTCCTAGCTTATTTTATGGTTGTGGTAGTTTTTGGGTGTGTGGTTTGTAGGAATGGGGGGTTTTTCCCTTTTCTTGGTTGTTTGTCCTTCTGCTTATTTTTCTCTATGCTTTGGTGTGTGCATGGTGGTGCACACACATGTTGGAGAGGCTTGGGATTTGGGTACAAAGGTTTTTTTGGAGATTATAGAGTCCTAGATGGAGTCGATGAGGCGTGGCCTTCCCCTGCAATTGTGGGCTCCATTTTTCCTTCAAAATTTGTGATGGGTGATGGCTCTCTGTTCATGATTTGGGCTATGATGCTATCAGAAGTTATTTGGAAGTGTTAGTTGCAAATATTAGTGTTGGGGGTTAGTTGGGCCCACTTTTTTTGTACTTTAGGGTATCCTCTAGGAGGCTACTGGTATTGCATCAGTGCCTTTCTTGGTGGGTATTGTGGTGTGCCTCTTGACCTTGGCATCTCTTCGATCTTCGAGGGGTTTTCTCTTTTTCTTGCATCATGGACCTTATGCTTTTCAGTTGTTATCTTCATCATGATGGGTTATGGTGCTAGTTTGGCTCTCATCTTTCTCTCCTTCTTAGCTTGTTCTATTGAGGTGAATGGCTCTTCTATTGAGGGGAAGAGTGGCTGGTTGGGTGTTATTGGATGGATTTTTTGGGAACTTTTTTGGCCTTGTTTCTTGAGGCTGGTTGTTTGACTGCTTTTATCTCCACTTTGTTGGCTCTCTATCACTTTTCTCCTATGGAGCTGGAGACTCTGATGGAGGTCGCTTGCTTGGGGTATGACTAATTTGTGCCTCATCCCTCTTTTAAGGTTTTGGGGGCCTCTCTAAAACCCAATTTTCCATCAATATGGTGTTGTTTGGATCTTTTATTTTTGGATTTTGTGGGGTTAGACATTGTTTGGCATGTCCATTTGGTGGTCTATTTCTCTTCAGCTCCTATTAAGGTGGAGAGGAGTTGTGCTGGAAGGGAGCTGACTTTCAGTTGGATTGTCTTTGCCGACTTCAACCAGATGGTTTTGGGAGCTAGTTCAAAACCCAATACAAAGGTTTCAGGAGTCTTTCAAAACCTTCTAGTTCTAGATTGCTCTTTCAGGATTCTATTCGTGGATTTGGTTGATGTTCAAGTTATGGGTGCTTGGAAAAACCCTTGGTATTTGTTATAGGTTAAGGGAGCCTTGAAAAAACCCTTAAATTTTCTTGTTTTGACATCCATTGGTGTTGTCTTAATTTGGCTTTGGCCTTCTTCTATTTTCCTCCAGTTCTTCAATGATTTTACCTTATTGATTAGGCTAAGAGGTTCGGTTGCTGATTTTATTTACTATATATTTTGGCACCACTCTACTTTGGGTTCCAAATCCTTGTAAAATCCGAGGGTTTCGAGTTCCTTCAAAACCTCTTGTAAGGGGTTTCGGGTCCCCTTAAAACTTGTTTATTCCTTAATCAAAAACTCACCTTTAAGCTGGAGAATTCAAAAGAGCTCACAAAAATTGGGTAGCATAATGAGTTTGTCCACACAAATCCAAAGAGCTTCTACCCATAGAATTCCTCCAAGAAATTCCCTCCCAATAAACAAATCAAAATCTCCATTGTAGTGTTTGAGAGTTTCCAATTTCAAAATAAAACTGTAGTCACATAAATTTGTCCATTTAATTAAATGAATATTTACTATTTATTTGATTAATAAATCCACTATCCAACAATTAATTAAATTAACATTTAATTAATTCATCTTCAAACATTCTCCTATTAATTAAATAAATTATTCAATTTATTTTTATTAATTCATTAAACCAAATTCACAATCAATTAAATAAATAAATCCTATTTATTTAATTTAATTCTCTTTCCTCTTTTAAATAAATAATTAAAACATTTATTTAAATCATTAAACTCCCCCCACTTGCATTCTCCTACAAATGTAAGTTGCAACCATAATTGAAATAAAGTAATTTATTTTTAGATAAAAATCATATTTTCATATTTTCCCTCACCCACCAAATCCACTTGCAATCCTAAATCCCCTTCTAGACTCTTCTAACCACTTTCTAATCATTCCTAATTAGCCTAATCCATCCCCTAAATATTGTCACATTCCTAAGCAACTTGAGGTCACTTCTCAAAGACTCCAAAGTCTTTGAAAAGCATTTAATGCTTTATGTGTTCAACAAGCTAACCTCTAAAGTCTTCCAAACCACTAATGGCTCTTACATGACCATTAATGGCTCTTACATGACCATTTATGGTTAAATCCACTTGCCTCCATGGTTAGAGACTTTCCCTCTAACTCAAACCCTCATTTACCCATAGGGTCTCTTCAAGAATTTATTATTTTGACCATGGTTAATCCTCACTAACTCGTGCACAAGAGTTTATGCATTGGATAAAAACATTATCTATTGCATAATGGCTTTATTCTTTCAACTCAACATTAACCTTACCTCCCAAGTTAACCCTCAAGTCATGTCAAGCATTTAATGCTTATTCCCTCTCCTCTCAACCCATCTCTTGTTGACATTTGTCATCCTAGGATTGGGTTGAAAACCCTCACATAGATCATAAACCCATCAATCCTGACCCTTGATATGAATACTCAATCTCAGCCCTCCATTGCTCCATTTTACCTATAAATAGAGCTCATTTCTTCATAATCCAGATCCTGAAAACTTGTATGCATCTAACTTATAGTGAATTTTAGAGAGAATTTAGCATAAGCATCTATATTTGTCATTTTGGGTTAAAATTAATATTAGATAATTAGATAATATATCATTTTAGCTTGTTCACATTTGCATTTTCAGAATCATCCATTCTACAATCTTGAACCTCCATAAGACATCCAGAATAGTGCAAAAAGCTACTGAGAGCTACACTCATTTGAGAACTTGGAGAGGACAAGAACAAGGGAGGATAAGCTACAATCATGGTGGAAGGAATTTGGAGATGTCTTAGAGCATTTATTTTCTTTGTTAAGCTCTTTATTTTGCTTTTAGTGTCTCTCTTGATATCTTGCTTAGGATAGTGTTTGATTTCTGATTTTCTAACACTAACACTTGGT
Organism: Cryptomeria japonica; assembly: GCF_030272615.1. Classification (NCBI taxonomy): domain Eukaryota; kingdom Viridiplantae; phylum Streptophyta; class Pinopsida; order Cupressales; family Cupressaceae; genus Cryptomeria; species Cryptomeria japonica. Next base: position 297,639,004 of record NC_081408.1, read on the forward strand.
TTCTTGCCTGTTTGTTTGTGTTTGTCATCCTAACCATTCCTTTTTGTAGGGCATCATTTGGAGAACCCGATGTGAATCGAACACGCAACCTTTTGATATCTTATTTTTTTGAAAACTACTAACTTTTTCATGTTTTAATTGACACACAGGTCTCGCTTTAGCGTTGTTTTTCATTCTCTAGCACCTTCGAAAGTTGGTACTTTAGCGCTATTGTTCCTAATAATAGCGCTATTTTCTCTCAACTGGCGCTATTATCTTTCTTTTACCATTATTGACCATTAAATAATGCTATCGTTCTTAGTTTTAGCACTTTCAGCTCGTTGTTTGATAGAATTAATTCTGTTTGATAGAGTTCTTTTAGCGCTATTATCTCTTTTTATAGCATGGTTGCACTTCTTTTAGTGCTTTCGTTGTTTATTTAGCACTTTCGTGTTAAATAGCGCTTTTATTTCCACACAGAGTAGCACTATTTTAACAGAGTTGTAAAAAATTTCCTTGTAATTGAAAAACCAAAAATATTAGGCTTGTAGAAGCCCACCAAACATGCAGATTTTACTAACTTGTTGTCTTTTGTGTAGGTTTGGACTAACCCCATTTTTGTAGGATTTTAGAAATTAAGCTTAGGAAGTAAATTTATTTATGTTTCTAACTTTGTCTTTAAAGTTAGGATAAAATGAATTCACTTTCTTTTCTTGGTTAAAATCAACTTCACTTCCATTTTGGGCTCTTAAAAAGAATCACACATTTTGTTTTGGGCTTGTAAAAATAATCTCATTTGTCAAGGTAAAAAGAACCATAAATTCAAAACCCAACAAAATTTATTTTTGCAAAATAGGAACAATCTTTATTTTGGTGCTTAAAATCAACAAAACAAATTTTATTTCTTGCATCAACTTAAAGAAATCACAATCCACACTTCATTTTGGGCAAGTTTAAAAAGAACAAACCATTTTTCCTTCAAGTTCAAGCGATTTACTTCAAGCAAAACGTGTTCTCAATTCAGTTGACCAGGATTTCAAGTTCTTAGATTACAAAACATTTTTCCTTGAAGTTAAAAAGAACACCATTTTTGTTGGAGCAACATCTCCAAATAGCTAGATCACATTGCTATATTTTGGTTAAAAACAACAAGTGTTTTTGGTGATTGGCGCACTTGTACAAAAGTTTGTCAAGTGGTCCTACTTCTAACACACACTATTTTCTTCCTTGGATTTCGTGGCCCTAGGTGCAAGAGAAAAGTGTTAGTAACACTCAAAATTTTATCTTTTAAAGAGAGGCTTTCCAAGAGACACATCGCTCTTGGGAACGACCTCGCACGGTAAATCCTTCAAGCCACAATAGAAATTAGGTGTGAACGAAAGCTATAGCCTTAGGTATAGTTATTCCTACAGTGTAACTTGCCGAAAGGATATATGGGCCCCACCACAAGTTACAAGACTCTTAAGTGAGTCACTGCAGAATGAACTTATGTCCAAAAACATCAAAAATTACTAGACACCTTTTTATATAGAAACCCACCCGTTCTATTGATTGAGGATATTTGTGATAATTCAATGCAAGAGCATAGAAGGTTTTTCTCCCAAGATACTCACCATACATATTTCTTTGAGTAGAAACATGAATTTTTGAAAGGCTACTTCTAGACTGATAAAAGTGTTGACTCCCCCATCATAGGGATCATCTATTTGTTATGCTCGTGCAAGACTTAGTATATCACATCCTTACCTGCTACGATGGGATTCATAAGGTATGTAGTACCAAAGTTGAAGAAATATCAAGATGTGGGCTGAAATTATCGCAACTAGCCATTTGACCTTAGGGATAAAATGTGTTTGAAGTGTCTTTGTTTTATGTTAGACCAGTGATAAATTGAGCCGACTTCAGGCTTTTGGAAAAACATACACAAAAACATTTGAAAAAGGGTCAAAAATTTCAAAGATTAGGTTGATTTAGACCCACACTTATTTGTACCTTTTGAGGCAACATTATTGTGCTTGTGTGCTTGCTTTGTTTTCTTGTCAAAAAAATCAAAACCAATTCAAAAACAAGTATTCATCTAACACAAGAATTTCAAAACCAACATTTGGCAAAAATCAAAACAAAAGTGCAAACAAGATATCAAACTATACGACCATCCTTCACATTCTGAGAAAGAAGAATCTTCATCAACATATCAATTTTAAGAAAATACCATTAAGCTCAAAGGCTTTCATCAAAAGAAGGAAATTTTTCTATCTCAATAGATAGATTTTTGTCTCACATAGAGCCTTCTTGCATCACATGCTTCTATATCTTCAAGGAAAATCCACGAGTTTGATCAAGAGTCTTTGAACAATAGAGCTTTTACTCAATATAAAGCTTTGAGTTATCATAAAAACAAGGGAGGCAAAATCAACCCTGCCTTCTTTCCAAACATTTGCATTACATATAACCTAGCTCAGGAAGAACCACCAACCCCCGAGAGAGAAGAAGAATTTGTCCCATATGTAACACAAAGTTTTTATTGATGTTCTCATCCATTCTCACATTCATACATCATCAATCCATTCCAACTCTCAAAACATAAAAGGGTCTTGTCCTAAGTTATTTTTAGATATTGCTTGAATCAAAACAACACATCACTTTTTAGAGTGTCTCTACATCTAGGATAAACTCATCCTAAGAGGCATTTCTACACAGGTTAAAACTAGTCTATGAGTGTATCCTCTCATTACTAGATAGCTTGGTTTGTAACACATCTCAAACCTTGCTATACCTTATCATATCAAACATCATTGATAACACAAAAAACAATTCATAAAAGGACTTTGGTAACATCAAACCTTTAGTGTTAGAGATCCATATGCTAAAAACTTCACCAAACATTTATCTCTTATTCCATCACTAGCTCATAATCATTTTCACCAAAATTCAACAACTTTCAAACAAAATGGCTCAAACCAAATCAAGGACTAGACAACTAGAAATTGAAGAGGAAGAGGAGGAAAATCTCAATGAATTCCAAGAAGCCCTTGGAGGAAATGCAAATGATGAAAATCCTAGTACTCCCACTCTTGAAGCAATAGAAAGGACATGACACAACCTCCTCTTCAATTGACTTTTTGATGAAATCCTCAAAAACAAAGTTGATGCTCATTTTTTATCAAGAGGGAGCCAAACTACCCTGTGATTTTGATACTGCACAATTACGGCAAGCATCAGAACACTGTAGTCATAATGAGGGTGGAAGAGGTCGATATAACTTCATATATGACCTTAATCAAGTAAATCCCCCACCTCCTCCTCCTCCTAATGACATTGACATGTTGAGGCAACAAGTCAAGAATCTAGCCCAACAACTCCACAGTGGTGTGAAAACTACCTAGTTTTTACTTAATGATATTTGTCCCTATCCCTTTGATAGGAATATACATATGCCACTTTTTCCATGAGGGTTTGAAATACCTAAGTTTGAAAAGTATCAGGTAAAAGGAGACCCTCAAGATCATGTCAAGGAATTTCACTTAGCTTGCCTAGAAGTAGCATATGAAGACACATATCTAATGTACCTCTTTCCTTAGAGTTTGGGAGGAACATCCACACAATGGTTTTCCCAACTAACAGGCGGCATTAGGACATTCGAAGAACTAGTCCAAAAGTTCATCGCACATTATTCACACAACATAAAACGTGATGTCACCATGGCAGATCTTTGTAACACCAAGCAAAATCCAAGGGAACAATTTTCTGCTTTCCTGCAATGGTGGAGACAACTATCCAGTAGGTGTTCTCTTCATCTACCTGAATGAGAGCTAGTGGAAATATTTATTTCCAACTTAAACAATGAAATGGAATTCCACTTAGACATGAAGGGCACAAAATCCTTTGCTGACATGATCACCCAAGGGTTAAAATGTGAACGGGTCCTCATTAAAAAGGGACTTATCAAGATATACAATAAACCAAAAGAAGGCCCTCGCCCATGCTTTAACAATGATAAACCCAATTTTTGGAATAAAAAAAAAACATTGTCAATGATGGGGTTGTAGATGCAAGGACTATAAAGAGTGCACAACTTGTGGTCTAATTTGCGAGGCAAAATCCCCCTCCTAAAAACAACATGGTTGCTCCTCCACAAAATCAAGGCCGCAATGCACTGCAAGAGGAACCGAGACAATGATAGCAAAATTATAAACTAAAACATACATACACTCCCTTAGGGGAACCTATTGAAATAGTGTTACATCAATTGGTCTCTTCAAATCTGGTGAGCTTACCAAAGACATCTAACTATGAACCTGAGGTCAAGCCTCCATGATGGAGAGATAATGAACATTGTGAATTCCATCAAGGGAAAGGGCATAAAACAAGTAACTGTCATAGACTGAAAGACCTTGTTCAGGATCTTATTGACCAAGGAGAGATTGAAATTGAAGGACACAACCCAAAAACATCAAATAATGATCATCTCATGTTTAATAATCCACTTCCATCACAAGATCAAAGGGGTCCTTCCACTTCAGGGAGAAACACAGATACAACTGATTATACACGAGCTGCCTATAATTACACTATGAATCACCTATATGATGCCAATGAAAAAATTGCAACCATCACCATCAAAGATCCAAACCCTACCTGCAATGTTGTTACGCGTCGTAGCAAGATCACCATTAAAGTAGCTCCACAAGGCACAACCTCCATCCCAAAGTAGTATAACCTTGTGGAACAATTAGATAAGATGCCCGCACTTATATCCATCTCAGAGCTTTTGCACCTATCCCCGTCTCATAAAACAATCTTGGATCAAGCTCTCCAAGAGGCGTCGGTCCTTGTCAAAATAAATACAAATCAATTTTAAGCTATGGTTGGTAATCTAAGGTCATCATCATGTCTCACTTTCTTTGAAAGCGAAAATACATCCTTCCAACAACCTCATAACGCCTAACTCCATATTGAAGGATTTATCAACCAACATAGGATCAAGCAAGTCTTGATTGACAATGGAGCAAGCCTAAATATCTGTACATTACAATTGGTCATAGCATTGGGATATGCAGTTGAATCAGTGGACCCACGCAAAAAGATAACCATAAAAGCCTATGATGATGCATAGTGTTCTTCAAAAGGAGCAGTTGTGTTACCAATCTGAGTGGGCCCAGTGGTGAAGCACATCATATGTCAAGTTTTGGACCTTCCTTTACCATATAATTTATTGTTAGGAAGACCTTAGATACACGCCATGCAAGCCGTTCCATCCACCTATCACCAATGTATCAAGTTTCCTCATAATGGTGTAGAAATTACAATCTTGGGTGATGCAAATCCATTTGCATATTGTAACAATATCAACCATCAACCAGAGATTACTGTTCCCAACAACAGAGAAGCTATCCCATCCACATCATATGTTAGTCCAACCTCTCTTTCTAGTTCAAACACCACTATACCAAAGCAAGAGAAGCTAAAAATAAAAATGGCAGAGGAAGGTCCTGGGGAGTATAATCTAAGCCAACTCTTTTGTGTTGGGCAACTACCCACTTCCCCTAGAACTCATGGTAAGCCTCAAAAATTACTTCAAACACCACTGGTCAAGCCAGCATGCACTTTGACACTTTTTATCCTTGGAAAGAGTCAGGAAGAGGAGATTAGAGATGAGGAATTAGCAGAATGGATCTATAAAGACCCTATCACTACTGAAATCCCACAAGCTAAGCTTCCCACAGATCAATATGGCAAAGGCCTTACCATTATGCAAAGAATGGGCTATGATGGTTAGAGTGCTTTGGGACCTTACAAGAAAGGATGACACAAGTCGTTGTAGCCTAAATTAAAGCCTAAATATAACATTGGATTAGGATTTCAAAAGGAGACTCTTCCTAAGCTCAGATTCAAAGGGAAACCCAACAAACCTCTATATCAGCCTAATACTCTAAAGAGGCCACCCTTGATTATATCAACAGCACCAAGAATCGCACCAACTTCCCCAATGAGGCTAAGAATCCCAGCAATACCACCCACAACACCAATCATCCCACCAATCAAAACAACAACCCCATCAACAGTAACAACCGCATCAACAACACCATTAGCAGTTCAGAACCCCTAGCAGTATCGACAACATTGATAATTCCATCAGAAACAACAAAGTCAACAATGTCGATAGTCCAAGTATCAGATTCATTGATCCCAATAATCCTCCTCGCAACACCAAACATTCCATCTCCAAAGGCACATCAGTCGATTACACCTCTAATGTTTAACTCAAAAGATATCGTAGTTTGGTATAGTAATTAGATGTTGGAAAGCAACTCAGAGATCGACTCACATGAGTAGGAATTTGATTTTGTACATCTCAATACTTCAGATAAGGAAGATGCATCACCACCTCCACCTCGCAAACAAACCCCTATTTATAGAGAAGCACAGATTAAAACCTCTTGGGTTCCTGAACTGGAAACACCTTCCACAAACCCTACATCACATCCTACGCCAGATTCTGATAGGGAGAGTACCATCAACAACCTTCACCACAACGTCTTAACCCTCACTGACACATCTTATGAACTTAACTAGTTCGATGAGGTAATGCCCATTATCCATCCTAAACTCATCGAATGGAACCAATCCAATCCCCCATGCCTTGACAAATTCCAAAATGATGAGGCGATCATTGACTTTTTGGAACTACGGGATAACATACCAAGCGGGCATCACAAAGTTGGATTCATAATTGAACTTAATAGCACAGTATACTTCAGGGTAGATGCCAAACCTTTCAGCTGCAAAAATATTACAATAAAACATGAATCTTCCAATGAAAACCACACTGTGGCACTATTTGACCCCAAAAAAGTAAAAAGAAAGAGCGTATCCAATGGTGAAAACCTCTCTGAGGCACCTACAGATGAAAGGTTTGACATCCTTCCCTCCAGTGCAAATCAAGAACGATCAATGATCCTTATTGAGGAAACAAAAGTATTCAATGTGGGGACTCCTGAGACTCCTCACCACATACATCTGACATCTCTTTTAACTCCAAAGGAACAACCTAAGTCTGTAGAATTCTTCCACAAATGTCAAATCAACTTCACATGGTCATATGCAGACATGCCTGGTCTAGATCCTGATTTAGTCATGCATCACCTCACCATGGCAGAAGGAGCTAAACATGTAAAATAGAAGCTTTGCAAGATGCACCCCCAGATTGCGGTACTAGTCAAAGCAGAACTTAAGAAACTCTTGGATGTTGGTTTTATTAGACCAATTGATTATGCAAATTGGATCTCCAACATTGTACCTGTCGGCAAACCAAATGGGGGCATCCATATCTGTACTAACTTCAAAGATCTAAACAAAGCATGTCCTAAGGATGACTTCCCCCTACCAAACATTGACATGATCGTGGACCTAACGATAGGACATGTCATGCTTTCTCTCATGGATGGCTTTTTGGGGTACAATTAGATAAAGATCACACCAAAGGATCAACATAAGATGACCTTCACATGTCCATGGGGAACATACTATTGGAATTTAATGCCTTTTGGTGTAAAGAATGCAGGGGCAACTATGACCACCATCTTTCATGATATGATGCATACCATAAAGGAGGATTATGTTTATGACTTACTGGAAAAATCATTAACAAGAGAAGGTCATCTGGAAATATTAAAGAAAACCTTTGATAGACTAGAACAATATCATGTTCGACTCAACCCAAAGAAATGTGTCTTTGGAGTAACCTCAGGGAAACTTCTAGGATACATTATCTCAAACAAAGGCATTGAGGTCGACCCAACAAAGTTCAAAGCAATCATGGACATGCCACCTCCAAGGAACATCAATCAACTAAGGGCACTACAAGGGCGGCTACAATCCATCCAAAGATTCATTGCACAAGTAGCAGATAAGTGTCATCCCTTTACACATCTGTTACACAAAAACATCCGCTTTCAATTAGACGCTAGATGCCAGCAAGCATTCCAGATGCTTAAGGACTATCTCATGAATACACCATTGTTGATCCCACTAGATCCAAGTAGACCTCTATTGCTCTATATTTCAGCAACAAATACAACATTGGGAGTGTTACTGGCTCAACATAATGTAGAAGGGAAAGAGTGTGCAGTTTACTATATCTCTCACACACTGGTCGGCTATAAACTCAATTACACACCTATTGAGTGAGTTTGCCTAGTAGTAATCTTGGTAGCCACTAAACTGAGGCACTACCTATTAACACATAAAGTATAACTCAATGCAAAGATCGATCCACTAAAGTAATTATTCATCAAAGCAACATTAATAGGTCACTTGGCCAAATGGGTGATGATTCTGAGTGAATTTGACATCAAGTATGTGGACCGTAAGGCTATTAAAGGCCAATTTACTGCAAATCAGTTGGCCGATGCACCCCTCATAGGTGATCATCCTCTTGTTTTCAATTTTCCAAATGAAGAGATATTCATGATCACAACAATGCAACCATGGAAGCTCTACTTTGATGGTTCATATACCAGACATGGCTCGGGGGCAGGCATTCTGTTTATCACACCTCAAGGTGACAACATCCTGAAGTCTTACAGGCTAACTTTTCCATGTACAAACAACATAGCAGAATATGAGGCCTTGATCATAGGTCTCAGACTAGCCATACAATGGAAACTGAAAGAGCTACAGATATATGGTGACTCCCAACTAGTCATCTAACAAGTCACAGACAAATATCAAACCAAGGATGGTAAACTCATGTCATACAAGAAAATGGTGGACAGTTTAAAAGCATCATTTATGACTATCACCTTTGAGTAGATACCCAGAGATCAGAATCGAGCTCCTGACACTATGGCTACAATTGCATCTCTCTTAGATCTTCCATAGAATTCAACACGATATGAGTTCTTGGTAGAACAACTTTGGATTCCCGCTTATGATATCCCCTAATCCAAGATGATATGTCACCTTGTAGGTTCTGAATCCCTATGGTATGGTGAGTTGTACACCTACCTCCATGATCACACACTTCCTCCTAACCAATTGAATAACCAATGCAAAACCTTCATTTGCCAAACCGCTTGATACACCATCATTATTGAAACCCTATACCGACATAGTCTTGATGGTACTCTCCTTCGATGTCTGGAATAGGATGAGACAACAAAGGCCTTGGAAGAGGTGCATGAAGGAATTTGTGGGACTCACTCAAGTGTTCCTTCACTAGCAAAGAAGATCATGTGCACTGGATACTATTGGCCATCCATGGAAAAACACTCCTACTATTTTGTCAGAAAATGCAAGAAGTGCCAAGTTCGTGGAGACCTAATACATGCACCAGCACAGGAATTGTAACCAATCACAACACCGTGGCCATTTTGTCAATGGGGACTTGACCTTGTGGGTAAAATTCATCCATCTTCATCGAATGACCACAAATTCATTATTACAGTCACCGAATACTTCACAAAGTGGATCGAAGTTGTACCACTTACCCAAGTCACCAACAAGTAGATCGCCTCCTTCATCCTTAATTACATCATCTGTCGGTATGGTGTACCCATGTCCATCATCATAGATAACAGGCTTCCTTTCAAAAATTAGGATGTCCGTGAGCTCTGGGAGAAGTTTCACATCCAACACCGCATTTCCACTCCCTATTAACCACAAGGAAATGGTCAGGCCGAAGCATCGAACAAGGACATATTGAGAATCCTCAAAAAGATAGTCAATGATGTCGGTCATGATTGGCACGTTCAATTAAATACAATACTATGGGTGTATTGAACTAGTATTTGAACTCCTACAGATGCAACTCCCTACTCACTGGTCTATGGTGCAAAAGCCATCCTTCCTATTGAGATCGAGATACCATCTCTACAGGTTTCCTTGCATAATCTGATAGATGATGAAGCATACCGAGTCTCTTGTCTTCAAGACTTGGAACTACTTGATGAAAGGTGACAAGCTGCATACAACCACCTCAAAGCCTATCGGCAACACATGAGAAAAAGCTATAATCATCGGGTTAGACCTCATACATTTGAGGTAGGTGACCTTGTTCTTAGAGAGAATCCTCGTAACCAACCAAACAAAGAACATCGGGGAAAGTTTGAATCAAACTGGTTGGGTCCATATGTTATCACTGTTGTATTTGGGTCTGGGGCATATCAGTTGGCTACTTCAGAAGGAGAACCGCTAGCAGATCCGATCAACAACATGCACCTCAAATGGTTTCATACATAAGTTGTACAGAGCATCAAGCTCCAATACATATTAGAAAGAACATCAAAAACATTCAGATAAATGTCCTAAAGAAAATACAAAAAAATCAAAATAGTAAAGAAAAATCATGCATCCAAATGGTGAACAACCACTCTGGTGGCACCTTCGGTAAGTACGATGGTGAAAACTTGGCAAATAGGTGCCACTCGTAAAGGCTATGGCTCCATTGTCTTTCAGACTTGTTGTGATCGCATTCATTGCATCCACTCATCCATTAGTCAAACCATGGCTTGTTATTGATTTGCAATCAAGGATAGTACTTCATGCATCTTCATCCCACTTTTTCATAGTCATGTCTAAACTGGGGGCAATACTCTTAACCTATTGATGGAAGTGGATTCTGCATTACTTGTGATTCATTAAGTTCTTCATTTAAAATTATCTCACAAAATCCAAAAACATTCAAAACTTTCTCACAAAAATCCAAAAACATTCACAAACAACTCACAAAAATCCAAAAACATGGCAACACATAATCTCCTTTGTACATACGCATCAAAGTAGATATCAAACAAACATTTTGAGCTACTCAAACGATCATCACTTATCAAATCAACCAAACAATCAAACATCGACACACAACTGTCATAAAAAGGGATGCATCCTTCCTTACCAAAACAAAGACATGATAAAATTTTCTTTGACAAGAAAATTTTGTTTAAGCTATCAAGTACTTGGTCAGTTTGATAAAGTTATTTATTCATTTATATCAGGTTCCTACGCTTCTTCGAGATATCCACAAGTGATTAGAGTAGTCGGGATGGTTTCTGATTATTGTTTGTTTATTGTCTGTGAATTGTTCCAATGAAGTTTTGGGGGATGTACTAATGGTGTGTACGTGGGAAGTTCAGTAAGCTACGTGATCATATGTAAAAATCTAGTCATGGATCACTATGGCTTACTGACTACAGCATATACCTTGACCGTCTGCACATGAACCAGAATGGAGGGTCCATAATTCTTTATCTATATTGCTTGTTTATAGGTACAATTCTCCAAACTTGGTTCCTATTACCTCGTCCAAGATTGATACTACCATGCTCAATGATGAAAAATAAAATCACTATGGATTGTCATAACATCTCATCTGTATATATTGCATTTCATTGCATTCCATCCATCCATACATCCATATAGCTACATATCATTCATACATAGTAATGACAATGGATACTCTTTTTATCGATCTTCTTCCATAGGAATGAGTCCTAGGTCCTCCATATCTTCTATCTGACATTGAATCCCCCCCCTCACCCTCCCTATCTAGGTCATCATCATAATCACATACCCTACATCATTTCCCATCAACCCAATCAAGCAAGTTACTCTATCTACATAGGTACATCGACTCACGCACACCTAGACTATCAACAAATACTCTGATCAAGTATCTTCGAGTCTCAAGAGGTAATCGATTATGGCAAACCTAGACTACAACAAGCATTTTTCATAATGACCTAGTCTCAACGAGACTGCTATGATTCACCACAACCATCCATCCCACGCACACACTACAATTGCTCAATTAATCCAACACAATCATAATGGACAATTACATCAATTGTCTAAGTCTCAATGAGTATTTTGCGTCCGATACCTTGGCTTCATCGAACAATTACATCAATTGTATAAGTCACAAAAGGTCACTTTCTTTCACTTACTTAGACTTTTTCTTGTCCAAGCAAACAACTGACATCAACTGTCATGCTTTGACTCGACTGGGGCAATTAAACCGATTGCACCAGATTGTCCAACCAATTTTGATCAATTGTATAACATCAATCCAAAGCACACACTACCTTTGCACCGTATCTCTTGCATGACCTAAGGGTACTCACTGGCTTCCCCTTTCTTCGTATTCACCTCGTCTTCCCCATTCTTCCGCCATTATTTCTAAATTCTTCTATTCTACCTCCCCTCTAGTTTTTCGTTCTTTTTTGAGAGATCGATCGATTTTTAAAAAAAATTTGGCCCATCTCTTGAGGGGGCATATCACCCATTAAATTAACATTTATGGGGCATATTTCTTCACATCTATTTTTCTTTCTTTGAAACGATGCGATAAACCACATCGTCTCAAAGAGGGGCAAATGTAGTCACATAAATCTATCCATTTAATTAAATGAATATTTACTATTTATTTGATTAATAAATCCACTAGCCAACAATTAATTAAATTAACATTTAATTAATTCATCTTCAAACATTCTCCTATTAATTAAATAAATTATTCAATTTATTTTTATTAATTCATTAAACCAAATTCACAATCAATTAAATGAATAAATCCTATTTATTTAATTTAATTCCCTTTCCTCTTTTAAATAAATAATTAAAACATTTATTTAAATCATTAAACTCCCCCCACTTGCATTCTCCTACAAATGCAAGTTGCAAACATAATTGAAATAGAGTAGTTTATTTTAAATAAAAATCATATTTTCCCTCACCCACCAAATCCACTTGAAATCCTAAATCCCCTTCTAGACTCTTCTAACCACTTTCTAATCATTCATAATTAGCCTAATCCATCCCCTAAATATTGTCACATTCCTAAGCAACTTGAGGTCACTTCTCAAAGACTCCAAAGTCTTTGAAAAACATTTAATGCTTTATGTGTTCAACAAGCTAACCTCTAAAGTCTTCCAAACCACTAATGGCTCTTACATGACCATTAATGGCTCTTACATGACCATTTATGGTTAAATCCACTTGCCTCCATGATTAGAGACTTTCCCTCTAACTCAAACCCTCATTTAACCCATAGGGTCTCTTCAAGCATTTATTGCTTTGACCATGGTTAATCCTCATTAAATCTTGCACAAGAGTTTATCCATTGGATAAAGACATTATTTATTGGATAATGGCTTTATTCTTTCAACTCAACATTAACCTTACCTCCCAAGTTAACCCTCAAGTCATGTCAAGCATTTAATGTTTATTCCCTCTCCTCTCAACCCATCTCTTGTTGACATTTGTCATCCTAGGATTGGGTTGAAAGCCCTCACATAGATCATAAACCCATCAATCCTAACCCTTGATTAGAATACTCAATCTCATCCCTCCATTTCTCTATTTTACCTATAAATAGAGCTCATTTCTTCATAATCCAGATCATGAAAACTTGTATGCATCTAACTTATAGTTAATTTTAGAGAGCATTTAGCATAATCATCTATATTTGTCATTTTGGGTTAAAATTAATATTAGATAATTAGATAATATATCATTTTAGCTTGTTCACATTTGCATTTTCATAATCATCCATTCTTCAATCTTGAACCTCCATAAGACATCCAGAATAGTGCAAAAAGCTACTGAGAGCTACACTCATTCGGGAACTTGGAGAGGAGAGGAACAAGGGAGGAGAAGCTACAAGCATGGTGGAAGGCATTTGGAGATGTCTTAGAGCATTTATTTTCTTTGTTAAGCTCTCTATTTTTATTTTAGTGTCTCTCTTGATATGCTTGCTTAGGATAGGGTTTGATTTCTATTTTTCTAACACTAACAATTGGTTTCTTACCTATTTGTTTGTGTTTGTCATCCTAACCATTCCTTTTTGTAGAGCATCAAAAACTAAGGGTTCAAAATGAACTTCAAAATACAATATAAACCTGCTTTGGAGAAAAAATATAAAAATGTGAAAAATCAAATTGGACAAATAAATCCAATTACTCCCAAAATACTCCCAAGTAGAAAAATCATTCAATCCACATTAAATCAAATACATATAAGCCACATTACATAATTAAATATTAAATTACCTATTATTTAAATATCATTAATATATGCACTATAACCATGATAATTCACGTATGACTGACTATGCAAAATAAGTCTTTACTGGCCATTCACAATTATGCATTGGGGTAACCAGACATTACTAAATTGATAAATTGAGGTATAAATAAATACAATTAAGGGAAAATACTCCATATTAGGAATGATGGCTATGGTTGGGTAACATTAATGGCTAGTGTGTTATCTCCTATAACCACCGTGGGAGATGTTGGGACCTCAAAATTTCTGCCTAATTTTGAGGGCCTAGGTTCAAAATTTTTACTAATAACACTCAAAATCACCCCTACTGAATAAGCTTAAGTAGCTCAGTTTGAGAGCCCATACCTTTGCACCCCTTAATCTTCATGTAAAATCAATTTGGGGAAGTGTTGAGCACTTATCAAAAATGGCATTGATCATCTTGTAACCTCCTATGATCATATTGGATACATTTTTCAAGCACTCAATTTGAGGGGTCAACAAAGGTTCACTGTGTGCACATTTCCAGAAAAGATTGAGTAACCTACTTTGGAGGCTTGCATTTTGCATCCGATTGATCGTCATGACAAAATAATTGTTCCCCTATATTTCCTGCATATTTGTGTACCCCTAAGTCCGATTACAAATCCCTAGGACCTCGTTTGACATATTTCCCAAGCCTGAACCATTTGCAATTTGTTATGTTTCACAGATTGCACCTAGATGATTATTTCATCAAGCCCATATTTTTTTGTGGTTCTCTGTATCTAGATGAGATTATGTTTCAGTTTGTAGAGCTCTTGGACTTTGTTTGATGTCTTTCCCAAGTCAAAATGAAATGCAGATTATTTAGTTTTACTGGCAAAATCAGTGTTAAACTGATTAACGTTGTCGTGCATTCTATTTTTTATCTCTCATCCCAATGATCTGAACGTCAAACTAATTTATTTATTGAAGTCTTTGTAGTTCAATGGCCCATTGTGCAAGGTTCCAGGTCTTCATGATGTCATTTTCTATGTTTTCAAAATGCATTTGAAACAAGGTTTGAAGAGGGTTTTGACAGGATCTAGTGCAGAAACAACTAAGTTGTCATATTTGGCAATTGAAATATCGCACTCCAGGAAGCATCAATGGAATCTATTTTGCAGCATGATTCCAAATATATCAGACTATATGCATTTCAGTTGCCATGGTATCAAGTGGCCATTTGATTAGTTTTATAGGGAAATTTATAGAGGCTTGGAGCTTGTTTTGATCATTTTGCAAATTGGTTAAAAATTGAATTTCAGTGATTAAATCATGCATATTTTTGCTCTAGATGATTGATTAGGTGGTTTCATGCCAGTTTCAGGGCCCCGTTGTTTGAGAATGAATTTTTTTTAAGTTGGGCCCACAAGGGACCCAACTTGCCTCATCAAAGTAACAGTTGTGTTTGCAGGGTCAATATTGATATTTTATTATTTAAATCATTTCCATGATTTAAATAATACCACATATGTGAGGAATAAAGACATGGTTTTAAAAATATCATTTAATAATATTTTACAACATTATTAAATGTGTGTCATTGAATTGTGAAATTACACTTAAAGCATATGGGGCGCATCAACTATAGAACATAGTAGAAGAAATTTTTCCTCGGCACTTGATACACAAGTTTTGAGGACCCACTAAGGGAGAACTCTTAGCGAGTCCCGAGTGAAATTATTATGCCCTTATGCTTTGTGTGTGTTGAAATATGCTAAGGTTTTATAGGTGCCTCACAAGAATATTTCCCAGGGAACACCATGATTGCCAGACTTGTGCAAAAAATATTTGTTCAAAGGCTTAGAAACATTAAATCAAATGCATTGGCAGTTGAAAAACCATGCATTTCGCTTCTTTTCAGCACCCTCTCCGCACATGCCAATATGGGAGCCATGGGCCATGGCATTGATATTCATTACAACAACGTAAAAGAAATGTTGCAGTTGTAGTTACCTTTGCAGGCATATATCCTGAGTGTGAAATAACAGATACGACGTGTGAACTATTTTTATGCCTTAAGTTAATGCCATTTCAGAGAGGTGATGGTTGCAAGGAAGGCATGATGTGCATTTGTTGATTGCCACAGGGCAGTGTTGCATTAGCATGAAATTATGGGTTATAAGTAGAAGAAATGTCGTGGTTGATGGATTTACTATTCTCTTGTGTGGATTAATGAATCATGTTTTGCATAATGAGGAGGCCATGCAAGTGTGGTGACAAAGGAAATAATGCACAAGTGCACTTAAGGACATAAATTTTGAATTGCAATGGTTTTTGATCATGCGTGTCTAAAGGAAATATGTATGGGTTGCAACATTTGGGAGTAAGATTCTGGGCGATGACTGTGAGAAAGTTTTTCCAATCTATGAAATTGTTGTTGTAATTGATAGAATACAAAGGAAGTGGAAACATTGAGTTGATTATTCCATCAAGCGATATTGTCTCCAGTAAAATGAAATGTAATATGAAGGATAATACTTCACCATAGGTGAAATATATTTACAAGAAGGAAGAAAGCTCAAATATTTAACAAGATGGGATGTATGGATGAAGTATTTATTCAAAAGATGAAAATGCAGTGATACTAAGTTTTGTTTGTACTCAAAGGTAAAGACTCTTTCATTAGCAATGCAAGAAAGAAAAGGGGTAAAGATTCACTCCCAGTTGCCAATTGTCTTCCACTTGTGGGACCAGTTAAAATACATCTTCATAAAAACAAAAGTCACAAGAGGAAAATTTTCCATTTCCACTTTGAGAGAAAAGGGAGGCTATAGTTAGAAATGAAAGTAAACCAAAATAGAAATCTTCAGTCAAAAGGCAAAAAATGAGTATGACAAGAGACTGCAGGGTCATTTTTCATGTGACTCTAGTAGGATCAAAGTGCAAATAAAAGGCAATTTTTGAGGAGAAAAGTGTAGATTTAAAATTTAAAATTCAGAAAAGAAGAGGACCCGTGTCAATGTGTGATCCATTTTAGGGTTTTTATATGGTTCTCATCTTTGTATTTAAGTTTCTTTTCTCCTCATTCAAGAGGATTCCAAATAAATTTTTTGAAAATTCTGGAAGCAAGGCTTCCATGTACAATCTAAAGTTAGGAACATATTAAAGTTATTTTCTTTCAATTTGTAGTCTTTTTTATGTTTCAAAGAGTTTGTAGCCAGAATACAAGCATGTTTAAATATTTTATTGCAGTTGTCTCTCTTATGTAAGATCACTATTTTATGAAATGAAATGATCAAAGATCTTTTGTTTTGTCCCTAGAAGTTTATCTTGTTTCTTGCTTCTCTTCAAGGAAAAGATTAATTTGCTTCTTACAAGATAAGGAAATAGTGTTATGTGCATATAGGATTCTCAAGAATGGTTGTAATAAATCTAGAAGAGACAATATTGATATAATGCATTGATATTGTGAGCTCATTTATTCCATGTTAATTTGTTTGGGTATCATATCTACATGTTGTAGGTTGACTCTGCTGCCCTAATAAGGCACTGGCCATGGGGTTTGTACCTAGTTTTTAAAATCAGTCTTATCTCATAAAATATCTTTTATTTTTTGTTTGTAAGAGTAGGCTTAGTGTAGAAATCCATCCCAAATGTTGAGTGAGAGTTTAAAAGCCAGGATGGTAGCCAAATTTGAAGTTCATACACTTTCCTTGACATATTCATATTGGGACATCCGCTATTTTTGTAATGTCATGAGTGTTGGAAGTTGTAGGTTGTTTAGGCATTACTCAGATGTACTCGCCTTGGTCTCACAGAGCCAAAAGTGCAGGAGATTTCAATCTTGTGACTGAATCTCGTTCATTGACCAAATCCGATCTTGAGCTTGTTTATAAGAAATTGGATAAATCTTTAGGGCTTGGGAATCTGTTGATTTGGGAACCAACAGGGGATATGAGCACCAACCAAAATATACAAACACCATATTGGGACATTCATTGTATTTTGTAATGTCATGAGTGTTGGAAGTTGTAGGTTTTTTAGGCATTACTTAGATGTACTCGCCTTGGTCTCGCAGAGCCAAAAGTGCAGGAGATTTCAATCTTGTGACTGAATCTCGTTCATTAACCAAATCGGATCTTGAGCTTGTTTATAAGAAATTGGATAAATCTTTAGGGCTTGGGAATCTGTTGATTTGGGAACCAACAGGGGATATGAGCACCAACCAAAATATACAAACACTTGTGTATACATATACATATACATACGCATATACATATAATATAATTGAAAGCATCATTAACATTCCTTTATTGGGGTCACATAATAACATTATTAGTAACATGATATCTATTAAAAAAAGTAAAATAACATAAAATATAATTTATTACTTTTAAATCAACCAACCAGATTAACATCACTTGGCGAGTGAACCCACAATAGTGGGTTACACTTTTTTGCCAACTTTGACACTGCAATAATAATTTTCAGAAAAAATTTCACATTCGACACCTATTACTACTAAACCGTAAGGAATTTGTAGATGATGTGAACTTGTGATTTGTGGAATTTTGTGTCTAGATTCTAATTTATTTATTTTTTAAATTTTTGGAAGTAATTTGTTTTCATTTTTCTATCTCCCTCGAAAATGAGTTTTTTAACAAAAAACAACATTTTTTAAGAGTGATACTCATTTGGTATGGCATAACTTTTTTACTAAAATAGATATGAATGTGATTCTTTTGAATTTAGTTTTGTAACATCCATATCTAATGTTTTCAATTAGTTTCATAACATTATCTTCAATATTTAATATTTTATGAAGTTTTGAAGTCGAGTTAACTGTAATTTTGACATATGTTCATCTGGTCGTTTGTAACTTGTTGTGTATGTATCAAAAAAAAATGTTGGAAAGAGGACTTCAATACCTATTGCATAGATATTTTTTAGAATGCATTTTCACTTGTTTACTATTTGTCCATAAGCATTGAACTCAGAAGTTAATGTTTGGTGTGAAACCTATGTTTAGTTAATCTAAAAAAAATCATAATAAACTCAATATATACTATTTAATAAAAACCATCGGAAAGCTCTCTTTGAGTACTACTATCATGCATTTAGGTTTGTCAAAATTCATCCATTTGAGCCCCCAATTTGAGTTTCAAAGGCCAAAAATTTGAAGAAACCAGGAGAGTTGGGTGGGGAGGATCTCTAACATGGAGGTTCGATAGAACATATGTTCTATTGAAAGGGGTTCAATCAAACTCGCTTTCTATCAAACCCATTTGATACAAATTTTGTATTGAACACTTTTTTGGATTTAGTCATAAGAGGGTTTCAATCGAACACATTTTTTGCATTTGATCGAAAGGGGGTTTTGATAGAACATGGCTAAAATTGAGTTTTGGACAAAAGAGTGAATTTCCTTCATCCAAAAAAGTATAACCCACTGTTGTGGGTTCACTCTGTCACATTCTGGTTATTCATCGAGTCAACATTAATATTAAAACATCATAACTATGATAACAACCCCCAACAAAACTAGTATCCAAATAGATATGTAGTAAGCAATAACATCATGGGCCACACAACCAAGCACAAGAAGAAAGCACACATCCCAAAGTAGAAGCATAATCATGATCATCATGAAGCAATGTAGAACATCACTAGTCCAACACAAACACATAAGATATATCCAATCAAGGCATAAGATAGGACTCAAGGCCTTACACTATAATCAAATGCAACATTCAGAATGATAGCAAAACATCACATAAAGGTTTACACCCAAAAAGGAAATGAAACAATCACATGCTCATAACCAAATCCACATTGAGAAGAAAGAATACAAGAGAGCAATTGGAGGGGCATTACATCCTCCCTCCTAGGGCTAAGCTTACTCCCAAAAGCCTATAATCAAGAACAAGGAACCTTTAGTGCATAATCCAACAATCACATCGAGCATACAAAAATGGCCCTTTGACTCAACAAAAAGTTTAGGTCACATCACACAACTCTCTTACCATAACCAAAGAAATCAAGAATTTGATCTACCATACAATCCATAAGAGAATAACAACTCAGTAACTCCATCAATAAAGCTATCACATGGTGTTAGTAACTCCATCTAGCCACCAGCTCTACTAGAAACCATATAGACTCAATCAACTCTACCTCATCTTGAGGCAACCAAACATGAAACCGTGCCCTCAATGATCTCTCCTTAGACCAATGCACCAAACTCAAAGAGCTTCCTCCCAAAATAAGAGAAAAAAATATTGTTCAACAAGATCAATAAACTCCATCATGCTCATCAAGACCTCACTTAAATATAGAAGGAATCTCACTTATTCCACCATGATCCTGTAAAAGCTAGGATTCATTACAACATCAACTTCTCAACAAAAATTAAGATTGAAACAAAGGTACTCAGAGGCAAGAATGTGTAGAAATTTAGCTCTCACATCTAGGAGTACTTGGAAAATAGAGGCTCAACAACCCTCAGAACTACAAGAAAAGCCACACAATTGCCATTAACCATAAGGCATTAAGATTTCTCTATTGCCAAACAGTCAACTATAGCTGAGACAGGGTTTACTTAACCAAATATTGGTCATGATTTCACAATCCATTTGTCAAGACATCCTCTTCAAGACTTAGGATAGGAATGATAGAACCACTAAGGATCACTCCTCCAACTCACACCAACCTCCAACATCGAGTCTAGAAAAAGGAATACATATAAATATATAATAGATATAGATATTATCATAAGGCAAAGAAGCCCTATCTAAGGGCACTTCCCATCCCTACACAATGTCAATCATACACCAATATAATCATGCCAAGAGCATTAAGAATAAATTAATATACAATCTCAATACCACACAAGGAGAAATAGGAACTCTAGGTGGATTAAATCATACCAAGACATCCACTAACAAAAGAATCAAACAAGAAGAATACACATGATTCTACTACTAGCAACACAAGTTATGCAAGAATACAGTAAGCACAATGAGATAATCCTACTACATTTAGTTTGTAATCCCATCACATGGCAAGAATTACCATAAGCATATTACAACATCAAATACACACCTCATTAGAATCTGACATAAGCATTCATTCTTAATCATTTTCACCTAAAGAATGCATTTAACATTCACTAAAGATAGAATTTGAAAATCATCATGATCTTCACTAATAATATATTATAATATTTCATGTTGTTTAGTCACATGTTTCTAACCCTTTTCATATACCCAAAGAATTTCAATCTCATTCTATTATAAAAAAAATAAAATTAGTTCATAATTCTGACTAATCAACAATCACATGTGGTACATTCTCTGCAATGCCCTCCCTTCCACATAGTATCAGAGGTTCACAATGAACATGATAGAAAACAATACTTAACACACAAACAAGGCTAACAATGCCAAAAATTCAGAATAGTCACCATTAGATTTAAAAAGAGATAACCCAAGTGGGGGGAATGATCAATTCATCATTAAATTAAAGAAGTGTACATAATTTCAACAATAAACTATATGCAACAAGTGTCACAAAATAGATAGATAGAAGAGTTTGGTGACTGATTCCAAACATACATAAGTTCAAAATCAACATAGGAGACAACTCGCTCAAACTATGATAAGTCATCAATCACAAACAAATTTCACATAAATGAGTGACCAAAATTAGCCACATATGAGGGAGTAATTGCTACACAACACCCGATGACACAATATCCAGGATGAGTTCAATAATGTACACCAAACACAAAAACCAAGTGAGTCATTCTATACTTCATTTTAAAAAACTTTTATACAAGAATATATGCAATCATGATTTCTACTCACTTGCAGTTGTTGCAAGTTTGGGAAGAATGAGTTGTTGATGTGTTTTCATTGATGTTAATAAAATATGTTTAGAGATGCTAGATTTGGGATTTGATGCTCCTAATTGCAGTGCTAAGGAAGTTTTGTTCACCAGTGTGTGGTGATGTTTGACGATGTTTTCACGTGAAATGCATGCTCCACATTTCTCTGCTTCATGGCTTCTGGTGTTGAAGTTTTGGAGATAAGTTTATAACATCTTTAGCTTCATTCTATTCGGTTGGCATGATCTCTTGGGCTTCAAAAGTGTGGCTTCAAATTTTGATGGTGTTTACTCTAGGTTGAGCTGACCTCAGGTGTTTACAACTAACATTATTTCTCCAATGATTATGGATCATTGTATAACATGTACGATGTTTATTTTGGTCCTAGTTGAGATGTGTTGTGGTCTACTTTATTTTCTTTTCCACCATGGGAATGTTTAGTCCCAACCTAATTTGAATTGTGTTTGGTTAAGATGCTTAGCTGACCTTGGGAGATTTTGCATATGTGAGGATGATATAAATAAAGGATAATTTGTTGAGGATGATGTGTATGCGTGATGAGAATATGGGAATGTGAAATGGAAATAAAGTGATTCATGGCATATGTGTATGAGATGAAGGTGTGCGAAAGAGGATCTATCTCCCTGATAATTTGATAAGTGTTGTTTGAGTTGGTGAAAAGTGTTGAGCAATGTGGACTTTCATGTGTTAGCTACTGGAAGTAGTGAGTCAAAGGTATATATAGATCTAATGGTTGAGGAGGTGTATCAATGGTGGATTCTTTCTCTTTTATTATTCTTTATTTGGGCAGTGAGCCTTTCTTTCTTTCAGACAGTGAGCCCTTTAGTAGTGAGCCTCTAACAGTGAGTTTTTCTTTGTAAAAATCACCTTAATTAGTGTCACCCTAATAGGTTTTCATATATTGATAATTGTATTCTCCATGGTTTTTCCCTTAATGGGGCTTTCCATGTAAAATCTGGTCTTTCATTGTGTATGGTGTGTTTTTCTTTTCACATTCGTATCTTTCTATGGTTTATGTGATTAAGTTAAATTTATATGGATCTGATTCAAGGAAAATATTTGATAAGTGGTATAACTGATTCACCCCCCCCCCCCCTCTCTCAGTTGTCTTATGTGTGAGAACATTCAACAATAGTTATTTACTATTTTTAATGCAATTTAGTTCCTTTCTTAAAAAAAAAGAATTATGCAATCATTTCTTTGCGAAATAAAATATATGCAGAGGATCTTAACACCATGATTATAGGAGAATGCATTAATTCATGGCCAAACTTCACTTATAGAGTCACACTTAAGAGGGAATTATAATCACCAAAATCTTGTTACACCAAATCCACCTTACACACATATCCATGATACAAGGCCACACCAAGGTATGTTATGGTTACAACACAATGGTACTTTACTTAAATACCCTAGGAGGGTCACAGTAAGCATATGATCAACATCACACAACTTGTTGAGGATACGCACAATCATATAACACAAAAGCACTTGGCACCTTACATATATAAGAGTAACTAATAGTTGCTCACATGAGGATTTCCCTCATAAGGGTATACACAAAATCACAACACCATTCAGTATCACACAAGGGTACCCTGATATTTGCATAGTAATAAATACAACTCAGCAAGAGCACATTGCTCAAATGACACTAGGCATCATAATATACTTTGCATTGACAAAAATAGGTTGCTCACTTAAGCTATTAAGGTCCTCACAATGACATGGTAAACAATGCCAATTTACCTTTGAACACCCCTATGATACACTCATAAAAGGGGAAACAACATGCTACAATACCTAGGTCGCAATGCAAGATGTGCATAATGCAAATGAATCAGCGATATTCATAGTGGCACAAGGATATGGAGCCACATAAATGTTCATACAAATGTGATAAATAATGAAAATTGGGGCCATAGCTCCTTAACCCAATTGATCTACCATGATGGTCTATAGATTTTCCACTTATGATCATTTGTTTCATTTATGCAATGATACATTATTATCAATGTCAGTACACTATGCACACTAATGCAATCAAAATAATATAAACACATCAATTTTATTAATCATTTCAATTCCTTTCACATGTAAAATAATACATCATATAAACATGAGGAACAATATATATGATGCAAGCACAATTATTTATAACACAATAGGGCATGAATCACTTCTATATCTATCAAATTCGAATGCAACATAATACAATGAGGAGAACAATGCTCAATCATGAGTCAATCATAAGAATCTCAGTCAAGGTTAGTAAAAAAAATAATCATGCCATCTTACTAGGATTACAATAGAAACAATGCCACTCAAGAGCCTCTAACGTTCATGAAAATAAAAAATCAACCATTGAGGAAACCTTCACACAAAGGGAACTCCATAGTACAAAAGAGGATCAAATCAGCCCCAAAGCAAAAAACACTCCTTATATATCATGCTAAGATGAATGAGACAACACAACCACTATCACCAAAAACATACACACATGCAGACCAACCAAGGGCCAAACAAGAGCTCACTCTCATAAATTAACACACCAAACAATCGTTCCCTAGTCCACTTAAGGTTTCTCTCATAGAGGCGTCCATCCATCCCCGATAGGTGCATACGATCTAAGAGCTATTCTTCCTCCTCCACATGCTACTTGGGTTGGTTCATCCTAAACTCTCTAACATGCAACCAGAGACAACCAAGACACAAGCTAAAAAATAACTCACAAATCAAAAACCTACACAACTATGCACCAATAATGTCATCTTCATGGGAAACAACATAACCAGAGATCTCAGTGCTACAACATAGGCTTTGCCACCAAGGAACCCTAGAGGAAAAGAAAAAATTACACAAGGAATGCATGGAAATATTTTTTTGAAGTAATAAAGTAGCATCATGCATAACAATACAAGTATAACACTCAACTCAAGTTAACATTAATCTTATCCATAACCGACAATGCACAATTAGAAGAATAAATACTCAACATCCAAATGAACAAGTGGAAATGTATCCAAAATATTAGGAGAAGGTCTAAGAGCTGTTTAGGATCATACATGACCATCCCCAAAGTTACCAAGTTTGATTCGTCAAACATGACAAACCATAAGGTCTTAAGTGTCACATATGGGTTTTGTTGAAACTTTGAATGCAAATAGATGTCACTGACACCATCCAATATCACTAAAAAACTACTCATGACCCCTCATATGGTAACCTAAAATTTACAAATTTGCAACACATCTAAAATTGGGTCAAACTGACATCTAAAGCCCCTGAAATCACTTTTGGACTGAATGAGCAAGTACAAGCTCCTAAGGTGAAACCATGTAGAAAAATTGGACACTAGCATGCTGAAGGGATGTTATCATGGTGTGCTAGTGTCCTCTACCCAAATTGGTAACCTTGGGCCGTGTTGGAGTTCCAAACCTATGCTAGTGTCCTCTAAATAGGTGAAGTCGTGTTGATGTTCCTGAGACGTGTATTTGTCCAAAAATAATGAGCTTCCTAGATGGAGCATTCAAAGAACTAGACATACTAAAGCCCCAAATAAATTTGAAATGATCATACAATCCCTAAGTTGGAAGAAAATGAGAAAAAGTGGGAAAATGGGTCAAGTATTGAGACAACGAGCCACTAGATGACTCCTACAAGACAAGGTAAAGTTTGGGTGGACACATATCGCCACTACTCAGCCCAATTCACCCACAAAAAGAACAAAGGGATACTTTTGTGTCTCAAACAACTAAAATCCACAATTGGACATCATAAAACACACATCGAGTGGTTTCGGTTAAGCCTGAATTAGCTCCTAAGAGCTTAATCCAACAAGGGCTTGGTCAATATCTCATGGCCACACTATGAGATGAATAATTCAATCTTCATTACAATAATAATCACATCTATATTTGTTTTAAGCATCAAACCAAGTGTTCCTATGATATCATCATTTAAATCATCAAATGAAAAGCATACAAGATCATTCTTGGTGGTTGGATCCAATACCAAACCACGTAAAGATACCTCAATTCATTACAATGAATTACAATTACATACATCTCCTCTTGGAGTGTTCCATATAAAAATAATCAAATAATACAATTCTTACATACAATTACAAAGATTGCAACTTGCATGAAATATCATTGCTCATGATCCAAGTTTTACGATCCCCAACGATGGTTGGAAATATCACTAGACCATGGGAAACCCATGGGTCCAAACCCCACCATTCTTGTGGAGATATTTACATAGCCCAAACATTCATACACTCAAGCAAGGGAGACAAATAGGCTCACACAAGAGCAAATATGGAGTAACACTCAACATGAACAAAATGACCATCCAAGAACATAAAGACACATCAATAGATGAAAGAGAGAGAGGCATAATCCTCAATGCAATCCATATGAAAAACAAGAATGAATTAACTCAACAAGGAGCATCAACACCAAAAAGGTCAAGAATAATCAAATCTCATCAACCAAAGAGATCACAATTCCAAATGGTCATTAAATATGGATACCTCTAGAATCCATCAATAACCACAATCACATGGAAGGCAAATCCTCTTCCAGGTGCTAATCATAAATATAAGGCTAGGTACATAGGAAACAAGAGAGGGTAATTTCATATTGTATCTCAAAGGGATAGCTCGTGTGGAATCAATTAGTCCTCTCATATAGACGAGGAGACTCAATCTTGCCAGATCAACACCCCATGGACAACCAATCCTTCCCAACTCATCCTTAGTTTAAAAAAGAACTCAAGGCCATGAGAGGGGCATCCACTTTATCTTGGTTTATTTTTTTAATGTATCATTAGTTTTTAATTGATTACCAAATTGTCTAATGAGTTACTCTGGCGGTCCCTTTGTACCCCAACCCTCATTAGACATCACTCCCATCATTGGTCCTACTACCTACCCTAGGTTCAAGAAAATCAAACATGAAACTTATGACATGATACCAATATGCAAGACCATCTATTACCACAATTGAGCCCAACAATTCCAAAATCCATCAAATAAACACATTATGCATTGACATATCAACTTGCATCCAAAACATACTCAGTTGGCCCTAATTCGAAGAGAATGAATCTAAATTGATCAAACAATTAAATTTGCATATATAATACTATTATTCTGCATAATAATTTCACATTATAAACACGAAATTCACATTTTTATCAAAAGGCCAAATTGGCCAAAAACCAAACATGGAGGCCATCCACCATTGATGGACCTCCAAAAAGCTTAAATTTTTAAATGTAACCAATAATTTTTTTGAACAAAACCCATTGATCTATAGGTGAACAACAAAATGCAATAAAATCAACAATCTGAGTATCCAATAAAATTTGGGCAAAGTATCTTTTTATAAATTTTTCTAAAACCAAATTCATACAAACTCATTCCTTTACTAAAATTTAAAATTCAAATAGGGAAAATAATCTAAATCCATTTTCTAACTAAAAGAAACAAGAGTCACACAATTTCATAAAGATTCAAGAGAGGAATCAACGAAAAACACACCTTCAATTTGAAGAATTCAAAATCAAACATGGAGCTAAACCCACTTTGAAGCAAAAATATTAAAATATTAAAAATCAAATTGGACAAATTATTCCAATTACTCCCAAAATACCCCAAATAGAAAAATCATTAAATCCACATTAAATCAAATACATATAAGCCACATTTCACAGTTAAATATTAAATTGCCATTATATTATTTAAATATCATTAATATATGCACTATAAACATGAAAATGTCCACCTGTTAATCGCTCTGTAATTTCTTACTTGAATATTTTTTAAATTTCAAACCTCGTTCCTTGCACATGATGCTTGTGGAGCATGGGGGCCAAGCTCCCTCACCTGTGGATCTTCCTCTAGACGCTATTGTTGTGTTGATCTCAAAAGTTTCCTCTCAGGTCACCTCCAAAGTGTCTTCTTCTGATGACCCCACTTTGGCTACTACTAGTTGTCTTGTTATGAGCATTGTTGTCCTCATTTCAGATAGTATTACTAATGTTTGTAAATCCAATAAGTTGGAGCAAACAAATCCAAAGGAAAATGAAAATTCTAATGGATGGAAGAATGCGCTTGTTGGTGAGACACATAGTCAAGTTGACCTCAATATAGTTCTAGAGTGCTTTTAGACTGAGGTAGGAACTGCTATTGTGTTACTAGATTTAGTGGTGGACTGAGTTGTTTCTTCAATGAAGAATACTTCGATTGGAATTTTTTTCTCTTTTAGACTCACTATTGAGATGGTAAGGAAATGGGTGTCTCTAACATGGAAGATGAAGGGAAGTGTTAAAATTAGCACAGTGTTTGGTGCTTTGTTCCTATTTAAATTTACAATAGAGGAAGATTAGTTGTTTTCCTCTAAGGATCTTTGGCTTATGAGAAACAAAATCTCTCTATTTTTAGATGGAAACCTTGTTTTGATTCTTCTACAAATTTAAACAAGATTGCTCATGTGTGGGCTCGTTTACTTGGGCTCTCACTTGAAATCTGGGATGATCAGATATTTCGATGGATTGGCAACAAATTTGGGCATTATGTGTCCACAAATGAGGTGACTAGATTGAGATCTTGGTTATTCTTTGATCATTTTTGTGTAAAGGTTACCGTGAATAAAATCTAACTAATTTTATTACATTTCAATATAAGTTAGGAATTTGGACCCAAGCTTTAGCTTATGAGAATGCCGCAATTTATTGCCAAAAAAGTTGTAAGCCTAGACACCTAATCTCTTATTGTAAGGCCCCCAAAAAAGGCCTCTTAAACATAAGGAAATATGCACATCTGCAAATATTATGTCTATGGACAAGACTCTAGGAAGGGATGGCTCAGAGGATGAAAGTGAGGATTACCCTTTCACCTAAGAGCTCCTCGAGATGATGGAAACCCTTGATAAGTATTCTTAGGGGGATGAAAGGAATTCAAATCTAGAAAAATTGGACTCTCAGCCTAACAGTGACATCCCTCTGCCTTCTACTAATGTGACTTCTTTGGGAATGCTAAACAATGTGGTGGTTAAGGGACCCCTTGACAAGGGGGAGATCCCACTCTCATCTACCCCTCTCACCTACACTATTGCTAATGGGGTCCCAACTCTGATTACTCCATGTAAATCGGGTGGGCACAAGGTCTTTGCTGCACAACCCCCCCCCCCCACTACTTATCTATTTCCCCCTCCCCAGGTATGGTGTGGACTTTCTCCTCCCTTGGTGCTTAATTTAGTGGCTATGCCCAGAGAGGTTATTATGGTTGGGTGACTCAAAAAAGGAAAACTAGGAATTAAAATATTGATGTGGGGCCAAAATTGAAGACTGGACACCCATCACAAAGACTCACTAGAAATGAGGAAGTGGTAAGGGAGATCACCAATGGGAGGTAGAGGACCGTTGATTCTACAACCATAATTAAAAAATGAAATTCTTCTCATGGAATATGAGGGGTTTAAATAACTCCCAAAAATAGTTGACCCTTAGGGACTACATCCTTGAAAAAAGGAACGATATGTTGCTGCTCCAAGAAGTTAAGATGATAGATTGTTATTTTAGTAATATTGTAGGAAACATTTGGTTAAGATCCTATTTTTTTATTAGTAATGCTAATGGAGCATTGGGGCTATGGTCACTATGTGGACCCCCACTAAGCTGGGAGGAACTCTTATATCTTCCTTTTCTAGTTCTTTATCTATTAATTTTACTTCTCATTCTAACTCTTGGTGTCATATTAATGTGTATGCGCCCAACACCCATACTTGTCATCTGGTTCTTTGGGATGAGATTTCCTGCTTGATTCAAAAAGACCAGGATTCCCAATGGATTGTGGCAGGCAATTTTAACTCCCTTATTTACTTTAGAGAAATGGGGAGACTTGATGGATTATTTAGATAGTATGGTTGATCTGGTAAAATTTATTACTATGAATGGCATGATCAATGTTTACTAGAGGAGCCACCATTCACCTGGACCAATCATAGGAAGGGAGATCACCTTATTCAGGTCAAGTTGGATAGGTTTTTGATCTTGA
The DNA here is from genome assembly GCF_030272615.1 of Cryptomeria japonica. NCBI lineage: Eukaryota > Viridiplantae > Streptophyta > Pinopsida > Cupressales > Cupressaceae > Cryptomeria > Cryptomeria japonica. The sequence continues at coordinate 297,668,961 of NC_081408.1, forward strand.
CTAACTACAATATTGGATATAATGTCACTCTTCATGTCCTCTCCAGGACAATTTTGAATCATAACTCCATTCTTCTGGAAGGTTTGATAGACCCACTAGTGGACATATTCCTTTCCACTATGAGATCATGTGGACAACACTCTCAAAGTTTAGAGATTGTATCAATGAATGTTGGAGCACCCCAATTCAGGGAAATCCTATGTATAGAATTGCTTATAATCTTGATTTGATAAGAATGTGAGGGGGTGGAATAAGTTCACGTTTGGTAATATATTTGTTGAAAAAAAGAGATTAATTAAAGATTGGCTATTGTTGATGCCTAAAATTTCTTCTAGAACAATAACCTTATGGGAAATTCAATGAATGGGAGACCTATTGCGTTTCATTGAACAACCTCTAGGATTTTAGAATCTGGTTCTTCATCTTAAAGGGAAAAGGGAGTGAGAAAATAAGAAAATCAAACTAAGTAAGGCATTACACCAATGATTTAAGATCTTGAATCTTTAACAACATAGAAAACTACACATCATATGTGTAATTCAAAGGCCTAGTGATAGTGCTACTAAACAGATGTAATTCATGGATTCATTTCAAGAATAATATAACCTCAAACATAACACTACTGAATTGAAAGAGTCTTAAACATGATTCAACCAACAAAAGTTATATTTAAAATCACAAAGCTTCCATAGATTATAATTCTTTGATTTCTACTCCAAAAGACATAGAACATAATCCAATCATAAACATAAACAAATTAACATAAAGGCCAAAAGTTGGCACGGTATAATCATTTATCTTGCATAAAACTGAGAAAATGGTAGTCTGAGTAGATTTTTTTTTCTGAGCATAAACCCCCTAAAAATGATAATCCCTACCTTTAAATAGCCTCCGCTTCTACAAAATAAAAAAACCCAAGAAAACAAAAAAGATTCTTTGTCATGTCTATGTGGTTGTCTACTTTTGAATGCCATCATTATTTTTACACGAGAATTACCCAATCATCTTGGAAAATCATGGTGGCCCAATCACTCTAACATCCGGGTTTGCTGAATCAATCTGCACCAATTCCAAAATGGATGTCTATCATTAGAACACACCTTAGCATCCTCCTCGAGCCGTGACAACCTTGAAAGTTTCACTCTTCCTACACAGTTTATGTTTTGGTTGGATGTACGTGTGGTGGCTATGTGGAGGCTCTTCCTACCTCTATTCCTATTTCTTCTTAAAAGACCCATGAATGTGACACATGGTGGCATGGTGGGGATTATTTAACCTTCTCTCTTTCCTTTCTCATGAAAAGTCCACAAGCACAACACGTGGCGAGTTGGATAGAGAGAGCCAATCCAACCTTGGAGAACGGAGTGAAAACATTGGGAAAGGACATGCAGTAGCCTAGCGGGGCTTTGCAGAAGCAAACAAAGGTGCCATTTCCAAAATTCTACCTTGTGGACAAGTGGCAAAATGGAAGGGAAGGCTTCAAAATATAAGGCATTACAATATAAAAAAGGGCCTGAAAGTGGAGCTAGGATTTTAATCTACAACTTTTGGTGACTTACTGGGGAGTTTCACCTGTAGATAAGTGAACCTCAACACTCTGGTTTCGCAGACCAAAAACAAATCTGGGGAAAAGGATCTCAGAGTTGAGAGAGTCTGGATTGCAAAGGTACCCATTCTTCATCTGAAGGTTGTGCCAATGCTTGTAGGCGCTCATAAGCCTAATCCAACTTAATCATCTCTATGAAAGAAAAAACGCTCAACATTCTGAAAGCCAATTCAAGGAGAAAATTAAGATGCACAAATGGGTGAATGATTCTCTCAATATCAGAGGCACTAGGGGCTGGTCCAAGTGATTAAAATAATGTTTGATTTTTCTAACAATGCTCTTGGAATTGCATGATTTGAGCTTCTGTTGTTACTGAACCGTTTGGGAGAAAGGGGGATGGCATACCCATCTGCATAAATTGTTCAAATTGTTCCTTTATGTGAGTAGTGGTAGCCATCAAACCATTTAAACATTCTTTAGCATCCAAAGAGTCCCTATGGCAATTAATAAAATCATTGGCTTTTCGAGTAGCCAATCTATAGTCTTCTATGCCTGCTACTTCCAAGGTGTGATCTGGGACTATGTATAGTTTTTAAATTAGCATCTCTAACTCAAACACTTTTAGAGAAATAGCCTACAAGGTTTCCTCTATGACATTCTCAACCATTGCTCCCAATCTCTGAGCATTTGTGACAAACTTTAGGGCTGGTTGGAGAGAAGTGATAGCTACTTTGATCTTCTCCCAGTATGAAACATAAAGCTACTGCAAATTAAAAACAAAGGTGACCTAAGAAGAGGCAATGGCACTTGATTCTTGAAGTGAGCTGATTTTCACTTCCTTTTCCAACACTTCCATCATCAACTCTTCAACTCTCTTTCCTGAATCAGAGAGTTGTTGGTGTAAGGAACCTAATTCAGAGAACTTCTCTTGTAAAATCCTTTCTACTTCTACCTTGGCTTCATTCTCTTTCTCAAAAGAGACCCGAGCTTCATGGAGCTTTTTATCAAATTGTGCTTTCTTGTCCTAGAGCTTTTGTTGCATTTATACCAGTAAACTCATGAAGGTTGCATTTCTCAGTTCATATGTGTGAGTTCATTTATTTTTTCATGTAGTTGATTATTCACCACTTTTCTAGTTTTTTTCTCTTCAGCGAACTGGATTTGAAGCTTCTTCATTTCTTGTTAGACTAAATTTCTCTTTAAAACCATGCTCTGCAAGTCCATCTGGATGTAGACTGCTTCTGAAATATTTTTTTCCATCTATGCAAGCTCTTGATCATTCTCCTATAGCCTTTTAGATAGATCCTCCTTCTCTTGCTAAGTACTTTGGACAAGGGTCGTTAGCTTGTTCACCTCTTCCAGAAGCATGGCTTTTTTCTGCTTGAATTTGTTGAGAAGAGGCAAGAGTCTTTTCTCACAATTCTTTAGACAAACGAGAAATTTTTGAATCCTTTACCTTTTCTTTTGACCTCAGGAGGTATATTGTGTTTGTTACATTCTTTAAACATTCTCCCTTTTCTCCAATCGATGATTAATCTTTAGAAAATCAGTAGTCACCACCCTCTATGACTCCTCAATGAGCTCCACTTTATCTTGTGGTTGGGCCTGGCTCAAGTTAATTCCTACAGTATGAACAATGTAATCCTCCAATTTCATTTGTCCTTTAGGTTTTATCACATTGACAATCTTGGAGGCAAACATCATAGACTGGTGCTCTTTATTGAAGATTATCTCCATTTGTGGCACAATAGGCTTCATTGCATCTTTCTCTCTCCTTTTATGTACACACTTGGCTCATGTCGTTCTTGTTGCATCCACTTGATTTCTAAATTCAATAGGGGATGGAGCACATTGTCTAGCAAAAAGATGTCCAGTTGGAAGGGTAAAAGGAATTGGTATTGTTGAAGACTCTTATTGGGTTTGTCTTGGGAGGCAGAGTACTGAAGGGGAGAACAAAGGAATACTTTGTCGGGCACATGTAAATGTAAGAGAGGATGAAATATTCAAACTGGACACAAGGGTTAATGGAGTTGTTATTGTTGTGGTATTCTAAGATGTACGAGTCAATATTGTCAGAGCATTAGTTGTTGTAATGGTGGGGATGGCAGAGGCAATAAAAAGGAATGAGATTGTCTACAAAGGGGTAAAAATCAAGCTAACCGTAGGGGTAAGTGGTGAAACTTGGGAAGAACTTACTATGGAGATAGAGACTGGAAATAGAGTGCTAGACACATTCAATGAAATAGAGACCATGATAACTAATGGGCTAATGAGAGATTGAGAAGTCAGGAGAGGGGGAGAAAAACATACCTAAACCATAGGAGCAGATAAAGCTGGAGCTGAAATACTACATGTTCCACGAATTATTCTTGGATGTCGATTATCTTTTTCCTCTTCTCCATTGGTGGGTTACTCTCCTCAATATTCTTTTGAGTTTGTTGCATTGGTTGTGGGCACTTTTGGGTATTGCGGGAACAAGGTCGACGAATCATTGTATACCCTTCAACTGTCAACGACCTTGAGACTATTTCAATTGTAGGCTTCTTCCCTTTTCTTTCTCTCTATTGGGATTCTCCTTATACTTCATCATCTGTATCATTATGCTCTCCATCCCAGATATCATCAAATTTATCATCAAGGGGATTGCCTTGATATTCAGTGTCTAGGTCTTTAATCTCTTGTCAAAAGGTCTAAAAATTTGCCACCTTCTCTTTTGGCCAACCTTCCCCAAGTACTTTTTACCTGAGTGCCCCACCTATTTTCTTTGTAGGATCCATTTGTGTTGTGATCATATAAAAAGATAACCAAGGAGGTCTTTCAACTAGGGACGTTGAGAGCTAACTGGGATCTAGGTATATATCTAGCTCGTCTGTTGTAGGATTTCACCCAATTTCCCAATAAGGATGAGCGATATGAGTAAGTTTTACTTCGTGGCTTTGAAGGTAGTCATTTGGGTCATAATTCTATTTGTCACATAAGTAAAAGAGGTCTAAATGATCCAATTTAACAATCAACAAACCTTTTGCATTTCGCTTTTCTAAGGTAATTGACCCTAGGATTAGAGGAGGTTCATAAATGTTTGTTTTATGCTTCCCTGAGCCATGCATCTTATCTAGGACTAAAATCTATCTAAAATTTTGTATGGCTAAGATCCTATCTGTAAGGCAAGTCGGGAGTCAGAAAGGTTCTTCATAGAAACTGTTCATTCTAATTGAAGAAGTTGAGAAAATACAACTTCAGAGATCGCAAGAGCACCTGCAAGCAAAATACCTATCACCAGAGAAGATTGGGGACAAAAACACAACAATGGCTCTAAAGAAAAAGATTATCATTCAGAGAGGGAATGGAATAGAAAAATACAATACAATCCTTATAAAAGGAGAATATTCAACCATAAAGATGTGCAACCCTAAAGAAACCCTAAAGGGATAAAGTGTATTTAATAATTAAAATAATTATTAAATACCTACCATTTTATTAAATGCCTAAGTTTAGCTTAAGCGTAGAGTATAATAGACTAATAATTAAATAAATAATTATTAGCTAATACAAGATAACTCTAACACCCCCCCTAAAGATGAACTTAGGGAGTAGCTAAAAAACTAAATGCATTAAAGAAATAAGCAAGTACATGAAGAAGGAAAATTTGGGTCCCGACAACAAGGCCTGATGAGGTACCCAATCACAAGCAAATCTCTATGAACCAGAGAAATAGATAAAACTACATGGGAAAAAAATCTACTCCAAAACAAGATGGGAAAAGCATGCTATTAAAAAAACATGAAGGAAGGAAGGCCTCAATGAGGCCCACCAAGGACAACTTCCTTCACCCCAAGCATAGAGCGCAACTAAAGATAGCGCAGAGATGCAAAAGGTTTAGTGAAGATGTTAGCAAGCTGTTCCTTTGTAGGAATGTACTCCAAGATGAGAAAGCCATCTTGAATGAATTGTCCGATGAAGTGCATATGAAGCTCAATGTGTTTAGTTCTTTGGTGCTCCATTAGGTTGTGGGAAATGTGAATGGCACTCTGATTGTCACACCAAAGAAGAGTGGGACTATCAAAAGGGAACCCAAACTTAGTCATCAACTGTCGAAGCCATAAAACCTCCTCACTAACTTACACCATTGCTCAATACTCAACCTTTGTAGATGATAATGCAATAGCAGACTACTTCTTGCAAGACCATGTGATAGGACCAGAACTCGAGCAAAAAAAAGAAGCCAGAAGTAGACTTTAGATCATGAGCATGACCAACCCAATATGAGTCATTGAAGCCAACAATGTGACGGGATCCTGAAGTAGAGTGAATACCAAACTGTGTAGTGCCTCGAATGTACCTCAAAATACGTTTGGCAGCTTGTCAATGACTCTCATGAGGATCATGAGAGAACCTAGAGATAAGACCAACCGCAAAGGAAAGATCCAGATGAGTATGTGTCAGGTACAACAAATTGCCAACCAACTACCTGTATAAGGTAGGATCCACTGAAGGTGTAGAACAAGTGGCAGATAAAACAACACCTAACTAAAATGGTGTGGGTGTAGGCTTGCAAGCAAGCATGTCAAATCTGTGAAGCATATCAAGAGCATACTTATGCTGAAGTATGGAAATCCCATCAGAAGATTGAATAACCTATAGGCACAAAAAATAGTGCAGAAGGCCAAGATCTTTCATCTCAAACTACTCCATCAAGGCTCTTTGAATATCCTGAATCAAGGAGGACAAGCTACCGATAATGATAAGATCATCAAAAAAGAGCACAACAATAATTATATCATCCCCCTAATGATGAATATATGGTGGGATCAGAATGACAATGTGTGAAAAGTGTGGAGAGCAAGAAAGAGTCCATCTTTTCATACTAGGCCCGAGGAGCCTCTTTGAAACCATATAATGAATGTCAAAGTCTGCAAACCAAAGAGGAATCTTGCACAAATCCCTGAGGTTGCTTCATATAGATCTCCTCATGAAGGTCTCCATGCAAGAAGGCACTCTTCACATCCATCTAAAAAATTGTCCAACCCTGTGAAGCTGCAAGTAGTAAAAGTACAAAGCAAATAGAATTCATCTTAGCGACAGGAGAAAAGGTCTCAGAGTAATCAATATCATCCACCTGAGAAAACCCCTCTGCAACAAGACAACCCTTATACTTATTAATAGAACCATCTACAACATACTTGGTATCGTACACCCACTTGCATTGAACCAACTTTCTTCCTTTCATAAGAGTACAAAGATCCCAAATATGATTCTTCATCATAGAAGAATATTCCTCATCCATGGTCCTATCCCACTCTAGGTGACCTGTCACCTCTGAAAATTTCTAAGGATCATCTAAAATGGCATGACTCAGAAAACTAGAACCAGATGTCTATGCACAAGTATGATGAGTGTTTGAAGGATCACCTACCATAGAACCATCAGCATCAACTGTAAACCGATTCGACTTGGGAAAAGGATGAGCTACATGGTGGTGGTGGTGGTGGGGATGGTGGACCATCATCTACATCATCCTCAAATAATAATGAATCCTCAAAAGATGAAGAGGGAAAACGAGGCAATGAGGGAGAAATTGGTGATGGATAATCCATCTGAGGAAGGCGCTCATCAAACTAGACATCCTACCTAAACAGGACCTCTCAGGAATTAGGATCAAACAACCTGTATGCCTTAACATCCTCACAGTAGCCAACAAATATGAGTGGTCATCTCTTCCTTTCCATGGCTTTCATCTAAGCATCTAGAATAAATGCCCAAGCCTCACTACCAAAAACTCAGAATGATGAAACACCAGGATTGACATGGGACCAAGCCTCCTTAGGAGTCATCTAGCACAATGCCTTATGAGGCATCCGATTCTGAATATAAGTGGCACAATAAACTTCCTCAACCCAAAAAATAGGTTGCATAGAACATGACTGAAGCATACAATTGGGCATCTCCCATAGTGTTATGTTATTTCTCTCAGCAACATCATTTTTCTAAGGAGTGTGAGGAGCTGATAAGTGATGTTGCAAACCATGCTCTATACAGAAATGTGTAAAAGCCTAATTGACATATTCTCTCCCATTATTTATGAGTATCCTCTTGATAGAAAGACCATACTGCTTCTCTACAAATGCCTTAAAGACTCAAAATGAATCAAAGACATCAGACTTGTACTTAAGAAAGTACACCCATGTACGTCTGGAGAAGTCATCAATGGAAGTGAGCACATACTTGGACCCTAAAAAAGACGTAGTCAAAAAGGACATAAGATCATTGTGTACCAAATCCAAGGGTGCCTTAACACATGTGGCTCTACCTGTAAGAAAAGGATCCAGGTGATGCTTGCCAAGTGCACAACCTCAACATACACCTTTAGTACAGGATATCTAAGGGAGTCCAATCACAAGTGTCTATTTGCTCATCTGTTGTAAGTATCTATAATTGACATGGCCAAAATGCTCATGCCAAAGTCTGCTCATTGAATCTGCATGTGCTACATGAGAAACACCTAAACCATCTAGAATCTCAAAGCCATCAAACTAGTATAACTAAGAATCAAGATCATCACTGCTAGTAGCCACAACCAAATCAAGATCATGGAGCTCTCTAATAACCACATCATTTGGTGAGAACTCAACAGTTTTACCAGAGTCAAAATGACAAATCTAATAAACAAAGAGGAGGTTCGTTGAAATGTCAAGAACCAAAAGAACATCCTGAAAACAACCACCTATCAATGGAACAGAACCTGAAAATGAAAATGAAAGTTGTGCTGAGTCACCAACTACAATTTGTAAAGTATCACTGTGAGAAAGTGAGGTAACAAGCTACTATGATTGTGTCATATGCTGAGAAGCCCCTGAATCAATAATCCAAGTGGATGCAGAAGTAATAGCTCGTGCAGAAAGAGCATGTCATTTCCCTATAGAAGAGGGAGATGGATGCTGAGGAGATGAAATATGATGTTTTTGCATGGCTTCCTCAAAAGCCTCTAATCATTTCCAACACTAAGAAACTAGATGTCCTTCCTTGCCACAAAAAATGCAAGCTCATTTGATTTCTTCTTAGTCTTGGAGGAAGACTCACCGGACTTAGAAGATTTATCTTGTTTGGAATAGGACTTTGGTTTATAATCAGACTTAGGTGGTGGCTTGGAGAAACTCTCATTGCCAGTCGAATCCTTCTTAGGCTTTGGTTTTTGCTTCTTGTTCTCTTTAGATGTCTGAGCAACCAATTCTTTGTTTGTTGATCCTGTGAGAGTGTCCAACTGAGAGAGGTGAGCCTGCTCACGAGTCAAGTGATCACAGAACACATCAAAAGTGGGCATAGTGAAGCATGTACCCAAGACATCTATAGTAGAATAAAATGTGGAAGAAAATATCTGATAGGGACCTCAAATCTTAGAGAGAATCAGGTAGATACACTCTCTGTCTATCTTATTTTTACCACAACTATGGAGGATAGATCGGGTGGTTTTAAACTTGTTCAAAAAAAGTCCTCAATGTGAGAAAAGGACTTAGGTAAAAAGGAAGAGAGCTCTACCTCAATTTGTAATGCTCTAAACTCATTGATAGTACCAAAGAGAGTATCAAATTTGGACCACATAGCTTGAGGAATGAGAAAACCATCAAGGTGAAAAAGAAAGTTGTCTGAAACATGTAAGGAGATGACACCCATAGCCTCATCCATCTTATTCATGTGCTAAAGAATCTCAAAAGGATGCTACAATTGAGGTTGATCTACATCCAAATAAGACCACAACCCTCATGATCTGAGAAGCCTCATCATACGAGCTTTCCAGAGGTGATAGTTTTGGGATGTAAGAAGCTCAACTGAAGAATGTGCCATGTGTACCTGTACCTAGACCTGCTCTTGATTTTTTTTTAATTGAGTGATATTTTAGACTAGACAGGGGATAAAGAAGGGGTTTTTTTAAATTTTAGATGTTCTGATTTTCTGAAGTAAATTATAGAAAGTAGTAAAAAAAAACACCCCCCACAAGATGAAAAACCAAACCCCGGTACAGTCTGAGAGCCAAAAAAAAAGCAAGAGCAAAAAAAATATTCAGATGAATATCTTGTGTACTTAGTAAATTTTTTGGAGAAATGAATGTCAAATATGAATAGGTCTCTCCAAGACCTTTCCGACACCTATTCGTTTGCCAAAAATGGAGTCTGTTTGCCCAAGTTATGGCTCCTGGAGTGCTGAAAAGAGCTCTGACTTTGATGGAAAAAAATAGGTACAAAATCCAAAAATCAGCAAATCTCACCTCTAGATCTGAATAGAGCTCAAAAAGAGCTTTCCGGTGATATAATGTTTTTCAAAAATCGACTCCATTTGCCCAAGTTGACAAAAAAACCTCCCCCCTGTCAAAAAGGCTTTTAAAGAGGAGAAAGAGGAGGTGACTGGGAGGAGGTGGCTCTCTGGCTAGGCGGCGGTGGTGTTCGAGCGGGGTTGTGGTATTCGGGCGATGACGGTTGTGCTTTGGGCGCCGAGCGGGTCCCGAGCTGCTGGCGACTCCAGTGGTGAAGCCGCCACAGTCTGTTGGGCTTAGGTCGATAGTTACCGTGAGGGTTGGTCTCGACAGTTAATAGACCGTCGGTGGTCGGTAGTGAGGGTTCCAGCCTGGGCAAGCCGTCAAACTAGCCAAAAATATTTTTTTTATTTTTTTCTCGAAAAATGTGCCCTTAAAGGACCAAAATAAAAAAAATATCCTAGACCCAAAGTTGTCCAAAATGGACAAATTTTATATGCAAATGGGGGTTTTTGGGCATTCTGAGCTCAACTAAGAGGTTCATTTGAGCCTAAAATTCCCAAAAACAAAGAAGCACCCCAAATCCAAAAATAAATTGAAACCCTTGCCTCCAAAAAAAATCTTCTGAAAAAATCAGGAACAAGCAGCAGCAGATGTAGACTCTAATACCATGAAGAAGTTGAGAAAATACAACTTCAAAGATCCTAAGAGAACCTACAAGCATAATGTCTGTCACAAGAGAAGATTGGAGACAAAAACACAATAATGGCTCTGAAGAAAAAAATTATCATTCAGAGAGGGAATGTAATAGAAAAATACAATACAATCCTTATAAAAGGAGAATATGCAACCCTAAAGATGTGCAACCCTAAAGAAACCCTAAAGGGATAAAGTTTATTTAATAATTAAAATAATTATTAAATACCTACCATATTATTAAATACCTAAGATTAGCTTAAGCATAGAGTATAATAGATTAATAATTAAATAAATAATTATTAGCTAATACAAGATAACTCTAACACTAATAACTATGAAATTTTCCCCTAAAAACCAATACTACGAGGGTTTAATACTTTCCAACCATCCCACCCGCTCTTTGGAAATCCTATTAAAATGCTCACCACTCCTTCCACTTAGGTCCTCTAAAACAGGCGTCAAGAATTGGTCAAATAAATAATAGTAGTCATAAGTGACCAAGAGGACGGGTGTCCACGTAGATACAAGTTTATTATACTTCCTTTCATCTATTACCACTAATTGCATGCATTGATTAAAGAAATCCACATTATGGTGTAAAAACATATGAACCAAAAATGAAGAATACCTGAACTTGAATTCTTTGTTATAATTTCTTAATTCTTAATTATTCCTTTAGCAATTTTGTCTGCAAAGTCTAATCGGAAAACTCCTTTTTTCTTTTTGAGTTTGAAAGCCAAACTCATTTGAAACTTGTGCATGTTCCTACCATGGTCAAAACCAAAGATAAATGCAAACATGGAGAAGGTGTCCTGTAAATCCTAATTGCAGCTTTTGAGGGCCACAGGAAACCTGGGTAGCTGGGTTTCCCCTTTGTTTCCTTTTAGCTCGATGTTGCAAAAACTAAGGTGGTCGGTGCGAGAAATCTAGTAGGCTTCCATCTTCATCTTATTGAAAATCTCAACTTTCTTCGAGGGGGCAGGAATACACAACATATCTCTTATAGCCTCAGTGCTAATGTCCACTTTGAGACTTTGCCCTTGAATTACCCCCACATCACCATGAAAATTAGTAACACATGCATCTATCAACTTCGAATAGTGATGAACAAAGGAGAACATATATTGTGGAAGACCACAATGTGAGAGATTAAATCCAAAAGAATCAGTACTCTTTCCTTTCATTTTTTCCATCATTTGTGCATAGGCTCCCTCTCAAAGATTCTTTGGATTAGAACCTAACTCAGGGTCAAACAGTTTGTTGGATTCATCTTTAACTAAAACTACATTCCTGTATATTCCTTTTGAGGCAACTCTAGTGTTTCGGTATACCTGCTTGCTAGACATTTTAGTAGAAGTATAAGATACTTATCCAAAGATATTAACCAAGGAGATGAAGAAGATGGTCCTACTCCCTCTCCGCTAGCTGATGATCCCTCAACTGTCGTATGGCTCTTCTCTTAGTGATTAAAATTTCTATGTTGAGAGATTCTGTTAACTTCTCATCTCTACAATGCTTCTTTAAATTTCAACATTCAACAGTTAGCCCCCTTTTCTTAAAACACTTCTTTTAACTCTTTGTCACTTGAAGTTTAACTAGGTAGTTTGAACATTTTACCCTAGGCATGCCAATAATTAAGAAACTCATGTGAAATTAATTCCCAACTATCAAGAAGGTGCCACCTCACTTTGCTAAATGATCATTCCACCTCAAAAAGCCACCTTTTAGGGACCTGTGCTTAAACGTGGTAAGTACGATGCCTTTTTGCTTTCCTTGTGTTGAAAGCAATCCATAGAGTGGCTTTACATGGGGATTTATAACTCTAATTTTCTTGGATTTGGTGCATTTAATAAATCCTATGGCAAAACACTAGGCATTTGGCTAGACAATTTATATTCTTTGGGGTCGCCACCAATAACCCACTACTTGCCACTTCACTTCACACACTGGGTGATTAATTTAAGTCAGATTTTCAAGTTTTGATGCTGGCGGCATCTTGTACCACTGCCACTTGTATCTCTAGGTCTAGTCTATAAATCAACCATGGGCTATGATTTCTCGGCCCATACAAAGTTAGCTCTCTTTTGTGAGTACTTAGTTCCATTCTTAGCTTCTGCTAATTTCCACTGTGAGAGAATGATCATGGACACTCCAATTAGGCTAGTGAGCTCAAAGCCTCATTTATCTTTTTAGGGAGAAATTACTATCAATCACCTTCTAGGAATGACCAAAATGAAACATACTTTGGCGATTGTGGCTATTAAGTGGCTTTTAGGTGAAGATTTAATTACTAGAGTTGATAGATACAAGGTAAATACTGACATTGTCTCCCGATTTATTTCTTCTCTATTAGACCTCAAAGAACAAAAATCTCACATCATACAACTCACCACGAAGTTGTTCCCAAAATATTATTTGGGATGTCTCGAAGAGATAGTGCATACTGCAATGATAGGTCTTGGCATACCAACTACCACTGATATCCAGTGCTATAACAATCATGGCAAGGTGGTGGCTTGGCTTCCCTTCCTAAGTGGTTTCCGCACAACCACAATGGAGTGACATCATCAGAAGTCAGCTAATCATTTCCACTTTCTCATAAGGATCATGAATATTGTACCAATTTATGGACTTGCATGGTACACTAGCTTTCGTGACCTTGTGAGTCCAGTTGTTCCTACTCCTGCTATACTTTTGGTTTTTCCTACTCTTGTTCCTATTCCTCTTGCTGCTCCAGCCACTTCATCCTTAGATAAAGAGGAAGAAGAAGATGACTAAATTTCCTCATTTTTACGTATTTTTCTACGCTCATGCATAGGCCTAAAAGCCATTTTGAATCATATATTGTGAATATTACATGACATAATCAATATACGATGCTTTTTTACTTTCTCTATATGAGTTATGCATGCCATATTTGTAGGCTTATGCTTTTCTTTTCCATCTACTAGCTCAAAAAATTTCAAAATTTTGCACTATAAAATAAGACTTGCACTATCTACATTATTTACAGATGTTAGCAACAAACAATACTAATAAAAGGGTTTAAGATGGATTCCATTAACAGGAATCCCCAATGGTTCACCTTCTAATGTTTATAATTTAAAATCATTATGTTGTTTACAATTCATAACACGAAACGGATCCTTCTAGAGAGTATTGAATTTACCATGTTGATCGAGTTTAGCTATGTGCTACTGTATTCCAAAACTAAGTCTCCTTATTTAAAACCAAGGTCGGAGATTTTCTTGTCAAACCAATTTTTAACCACTTGTTGGTAGACATCCATTGCATCATGCACTTTCTCCCTTGACTCTTGTACTTCAAGCAATTCCACCAATTTGACCTCCATAGCTCCATTCTCTTCAACCTCCAAGGATTTTAACAACTATAGTGTGGGAATCTCCATGGAAATGGGTAACATAACTTCTTTCCCATAGACTAAGTCATATGGTGATGTCTTCAATATTTGTTATGGAGTGATTTTGTCCACCCAGATTATTTCCTTTAGGTGTCTATGGTATTCCTTTTAATGTTTTGATCCCATTCTCTTAATAAGTCTAATCAATTTTTTGTTTGTTGAGTCTGTGAAACCATTTCCTTGCAGGTAATAATTAGAGGAGGTTTTGAGAAAGATTCCATGGTTAAATGCAAATTGACACATTTTAGGCTCTAGAATTATCTGAAATGATGGTCTTTGGCAGGCCAAATCTAGTAACCAATTATTCCAGGAAACTTATAATTTATGCTTATGTTGCATTCTTGAGAAGAAATGCTTCTACGCACCTAGTAAAATAGTCTATGGCTACAAGTATCCACTTATGACCAACACTTGAAACCGGATTGATCATTCTGATGAAGTGTAGTCCCCACTGTGCAAAGGGTTCATCACTCACTATTGGATTTAGAGGCTTGGTCACGTTCTTCCTTTTCCCAACAAAGAATTGGTATTCTTTGCATGACCTAACTGATGAATACACATCATTGAACAAGTTAGGCCAAAAATATCTTGCTTGCATAATCTTAATCATAGTAGTTTTTGTTAAAAAATGTCCACTCGCAAGGCCACTACAGTATTCATTAATAATTTTCTTTACTTGTTCCTCATTCACACACCTCAAGAGAATTCCATTAAAATTTCTTTTGAAAAGCACCCCTTTGATGAGTGTGTAGCCAACATTTTGCAGTCTGTAAAATCTTCTCTTGTGAGATAGAAGGGTCAATGGGTATTCTCCTATCTACTTAAAATTGATTTGGTTTGCCATCCAACATCCTTTAGGTTATGGTTGATTAACAAGGATTTGTTCTGATTGATCTTCCTCGACTAAAGACTGGGGTTTATGTGCTATATACCCACAAAGTCATTTTCTACGGATGACTTTAGTTGGTTAAACCTCTATGTCATATTCCAAGATCTTAGTGATCCAATTTTTTCATTTCTTAGTGATCTCTCTCTCCATAATATATTCTTGAACACTAGAATGTGCCACATAGACCACTGTCTTATTACACGAAATCAAATTTTAGAATTTTTTGGGTCCCTTTATAGTAGAAAAGGCTTTCCTCTCAACAAAATTATACTTAACTTCATAATTTTTCAATATCTTAGAATGGAAAGCCAATGGATACTCGCTTTTTCCTTTACCTTCTTTCTAGGTTAGGATCATAGCTATATTAAGTTCACTATTGTATACATACATGATGAAACCCTTTGTGAGGTTTGGATTGACTAGCACTAGGGCTCAGGAAATAACTTATTTAACCTTTTCAAAGGCTTCTCTAGCTTGGCTAGTCCATTTAAAAGGTTGATCCTTTCTTAGCATTGATATAATAGGCTCGATCATTCTTGCAAATTTTGATATGAATCTGCTCACCAAGTTAATCTTTTTCGAGAAAGATTGAGCTCCCTTTTTGTTAACTAGGAAGGGTAATTTATTATTGGATTTTACACGATCAAGATAAATTGAAACGCCATCCTTGGACACCACATCTCCAAATAATTTTCCTTGTGGAACCCTAAAGATACACTTCTTCAAATTCAGAGATACTCCAAACTCTAAACACTTCTATAAAAATAATTCTAGATGATCAAAATGATCATCCTTTGACTTAGAGAACACTATGAAGTCATCCAGGTAGATTAGTATAATTTTATTGATCAACTCCTTAAAAGCAACATCCATTGCTCACTAGAAAGTGGCTCCTGCATTAGAGAGGCCAAAAGGCATCTTAGCATATGAAAATGTTCCCCATTTGGTGGTGAAAATTGTTTATGTTGATCCTCTTCTTTAACCAGAACTTAATTGTACCCTGAAAAACCATCTAGCATGGAGAACATTTCTGACCCGGCTACAGTCTACAAAATTTGTTCCATGGAGGGTAGAGGATAGTGGCCCTTCAAAGAGGCTTTATTTAGATCCCTAAAATCTATGCAATGGCAGATGTCCCCATTCTTTTTATGGATAAGAACTAGGTTGGAGACCTAAGTACTATGCTTAATTAGATACACTATTTGAGACTCAACTAGTTTTCTCAATTCTTGGGCCATTAGGGACTCAATTTTAGGGTTGACTAGCCTTTGCTTTTGTCAGACATGATTTTCTCCTTCTACGAGCTCAATGGTATGCTAAATAATTATAGGGTCATATCCTTCTAGATTGTCATATGACCACGCAAAGACCCCTTTGTACTTTTCACAAAAAGATATCAACCTATCCTTATCTTGTTGGGGAATATTCTTTCCAACCTTCAATTTTTTTCTATCTCTGACATGAAGACCAGTATAATCACCTTTGTCCATTGCAAATTTCATCTTAACATTCCTTGTATCGAACAGTTTTTCTAGTGTGATCAAGCCCTTCAAAAGTTTGTTGGTTTTTAGCTAGATAATTTGATCTTCGTATGCCTCTGTAACTTTAGGTTGTAATTGTTCCGCAAATTCACATGATTGCTAAATGAACTTTGCGATCTAGACATCACTTTCAAAAAATTGTCAGTTTTGATCATTGTCTGGGTTGGCTAGCCTTACAATCACTCAAACAAAATGTTTTTTTTTATCAACTTGAAGACAGGGTTCTTGGTTCCCCAAAGGGTTTATACTACAAAAGGCAGAAACCAAGTCAATTCTTCAAATATCTATGGACAAGCCAACTCCAACTATCAATATCCTCTAGAACTTAGACCAACTATGACAAGGATTAAACAAATCCTTCTACACTTTGGGCTCTGCAAAACCCGGGAGGGTGGTCCCTTAGTGAATTTATAATCTATGCAGCATACTAAAAAAATGCAATAAAACAAACCAGATAATCTCATATACAGGCTCAACAAAGAGGGAGAATGCTCAAGAATGGAAAATTATTCAGTGATCCTGAAAGTATTGGAGCATGAGATGGAGAAAACAAATAATAATAGACATGAAGTGAAATGCATTCTGATAGCCAATAATTTATAACAAATATAGATGAAACAAAGCACAAAACTAGTTGTAAACACTTAAGACAGGCTATAACTAGTGTCTTACTCCATTGGGGAGTAAAATTCATGAACTATAAGATGAATTCCACTAGAATTTATCTAATAGAATATTGAACTAAGAATATATTGCATTATAATATATCTCTACTATAACCCAAACCCAAACTACTTGTCAAACTTCCTGCACAAGCCCTACCACTCTGCAATTTTTTTAATAATTTAATTGATCCCTTAGATCAAAGCATAAACACAAATCACATACATCACAACAATGCAATGAATGAAAGTGTATACACCTAAAAAATGGTCTAAAGATAATTGATTAAATACGCAATTATTTAATATTCAAAATTCAAATATAAGCACATGGCTCCTAACTTATAACAACCTAGCCTAACCACCCCCTAACCTAACCCATTCTATCTAATCCTGGGTTTAACTAACCCTATCCTATCTTGCACATCCTAACCTCTTTTATTCTAACCTCTTGTGGGTTGGATATCCCCTCCTCTAGACACATGGCACTTTTGCCACATGTCTTCTCCCTTGGACACTTGCCCTCTCATGAGAAAGGTTCCTTGACACTTGTCACCATAGAGATGACATGTGTTCCTTCCTCCAACCTCTTCTCCAACTTGCCCAATCCTAGCCCTTGATTTCTTCAGATCAAATCTAGACCATTGATTCCTACCACCTCATCTTTGGCCTTGGAATTCCTATAAATACCTCTCATTTTGGAGCAATAAAGATCCCTTGCATTCATAGTTTTTTCATACTTACTATAGGCATTTTACATCTTGATCATCTAGCAATAATTGTTAATTATATTAATCATAGTTTATTTCCATATTAATCTTGTTGCAATTTATCAATCATGTAGTTTGAATAGATCATTCTAGCTAATTCATACATCAATCATCATGCATCTCATATCATTTGCATAATCAATCATGATTAAGTAGCTACTCAACTCTTGAATTGTCACTATTGGAGGTTGTTTCTCCACTGAGAGCCAACAATTCTACAACCTTCAAGGTCCTAAAGAATAGAGGAAGATGAGACATTTGAAAGGAAGCTATAGGTTTGCATATTTAATTTAGCTTTTGTATTTGCTTCCTACTTATGTTTTATTGTCTCATCTATGTGTATGCTTGTTACCCTTGACACACATTTTTAGCATCACAAAAAGAAACCCTTGATTATATTTCATTCAAAAGATAGTAGAATCATACAATGGAGATAAATAGGTTTGGATTCTATTTCATTACTCAAATTCTATATCTATCATAAGATAGTGTACAATTAAATTCTTCAAAAATTGCACAAAATATGACACAAGACTCATTATATTTTTGCTCTACAAAAAGCACTTTACACTTTGCTCATTTGCACCTAAAACTTTGCTAAATGGAACCTATGACTTTGATTTAGAAAACTAAGTATAGAGTTGAAATCGGAACCCTGTCTCTTGGCCTTGAATTCCCTTTTATAGAAAATAAGGGTGCAAAAAGGCTTCGGGTCAGTGGAGACACATGTCATCAAAATGACCAGTCACACCTAATTTTGTTAAAAAAAAATTCCTTTTGAGGAATGTCACAACCAAGACCAAAATATATGTAACTACTTCATCACAACCCTTTATGCACTCTGTCTTCCTTGTTGTTGATGAAAAAGACCCTGATACAGGCCCACCTTGTTGTTGCTCATGTTCAAAAAAGGTAATCGTTACAAAAAGACAAAACCATTAACCAAACTGTCACATCAAAAAGTTGGCAAGCTAACTGTTTGCAATCTTCAATCCTCATTCAAATATGTCTTGCTCCATTCATTGTACTCTTCATCAGATGGCCACTTGAAACTCATGACCTCATCACCTTTTGCCCTATATGGAGCATAATTTAGAGCAACTTGATTTTCTTCTCTTTCAAAAGACTCAAAAAATGTCCCCGTGCATACAATTTTGTCCATATTGTTCTCCAACAAATCACTATCCAAATCCTCACAAATTAGGTGCGCTTTGTGTTGATGATTCTCTCTACCTCTTCCTTACATAGATACAAAGGCTTCACAACTCCATTCTCATCCAAAATCTCTAGCAGAAGTGTATTAGTTAATTCATTGAAACTCCTCATCAACTCTCTTATTTTTCTCTCTATACTTTATGGTTATATTTGAGCTTCTTGCATTGACTTCACCAAAAAATAGGTTGGGAAAAGTGTAGGTGGCCTCTCAACATGATATTTAGAAGCCATTGACATCAATCTAAGCTCATTTTCCCTTGGTAACCACTTAGTATACAAAGGTATTTCCACCTCTTTATCCTGATCAAAACCTTGAATATCAAACAATGAAGAATATAAAGAATGAATACTATTCATCCTGTTGTCAACTTTTTCATTTAAATGAGTTAGTACAGAGCTAACTATCTCTCTTTTCTCAAAGACAAATTGATCCTTTGATTCCTTCAATTTATTCTTCAATTTTGAGATCTTCTCCAACAGTTGAGCAACAATTGGCTCTGATGAAGAACGCTGAGTTGTTGCACCAACAAGGGTGATAAGAGGAGGCCTTGATGTTGATGGTTTTGAAGAAGTTAAAGGGCCAGTAGGGGATGCTTCCAATTATTTCTGCTCTAGAAGTTGAACCTTAGACTGCAACTCAATGCATCTTTGTTGCACATTGTTATATTCACCAAAAAGATTTTCATACTTTCTTTGGTATTATTCTTTATCTGCCTTTTCCCTTTTAGTTGTCTCATGTGCTAATTTGACCACATCCATAGTTAATTTTGAAGCTTCAACATTTGATGTATCTGTAGCTCTCTTGACTATTAGGCTTTCCCTCAAATTTGGGTTGATATCATTAATATCAGGTATTCTAGGCCCTTGTTCTAATGACCAAATGGCTAGTGTACCATAATCTTGCACAAATTTAGATCCTTTTAATGCCAACCTAGCCTTTTCCTTAGAATTGAATGGTTGTTGTTTTGACTTCCTGATGGCATCAAAGGCCACTGCATCGATAATATCCCACACAAGGATAATTAGGACCCCTACTTGGTTGTTGATTTTTTGCCTTCTTCAGCAGTGATTATTCTAAATTCTTCCATCATCTCAGCTTTTACTTCATCCTGATTTTCTAGATCAGTCTTATCCAGATTTTGAGCTTTCCTTTCTTCACATCTCCTTTTGTACTCATCAATCTTCATTTTCCATACTAGCTGCAAGAAAGCTTGGCTTTGTACAAAAGCCCCATCTTTAATAAGTTTATCATAGGCCTCTTTTCTTGTGTCCTGGATGGCTTTTCCTTGTATATCAAGTAGAGAAAGTTCCCAATCTAATAACCTTGGTGGAGATGGGATCCCAGCCTGCAATTCTTCATTTGTGAGAATGATCACATTCTCCTCCTCTGACTCTTGTGCAAGTTGTTCTTTAGGCTTGTCAATTTCATGCCTTTTAGATGGAGGAGGTGAAGGAGAAGGTGAAAGGCTCTTTTAAGGTGGAGATTCAACATCTACAATCACTACCCCCTTAAGGGGCCCACACTGAGGTTCAAGGGTTTTTTCTTGTTCCATTTCCCCCTTCCCCTTCCTCTTTAGCTCTTTAATAAATTTATCACCTTCCTCTCTTAACCTTCTATAAATAATCCTTCCTCTTGAAGTCATGGGGACAATTCTCTCCTCCTCTGTTTCTCCTTCTAAGGTGACATTGACCTTTGTATTTGGGGCCTTTGATGTGGGGGCTTTGGCAGTGGCCTTTGCTAGGATGCAACTTTTAGATATTATTTTCTTATTTATTGGTCGACTGCTATCTCTAATTGCTCCACCTCATCCATCAAATCATACATGACTTCATCAAAAAATTCATCACATGATCCATTTTCTTATAAATTGGTCTGAACTCTATCAATGGATCATATTTGGGATCCATCTTATGGACTTTATCAAGCATCTTTTTATAAGCTAACCACTTTTCATTTCTGACTTCTTGTTTATTGAAATAAAACTCATTCTTGATTATATCTTCTGGAAAATCAAAATAATGATGCATCTGGGTTCCTTTTATTCTTTTTCTAAATATTTGAAAGAAACCCTCTGGGTCACTATGCCTCTTATTGTTGACTCTCAAAAAATAAGGAGCAAGAACCTTCTCAAAATGGACCCATCCTCCTTTAAGAATTACAAAATAAGGAACTATAGTGTAATCGGGGAAGAATGTGCCTTTACCTTTCTTTCTTATCTCTTCTTCATGTATGCAGCCCAATTGCCACATAAATTTTGCAAATCCTAATCTTAGTGGAACATTAATTGGTAGTATATGTGGTTGTCCATGAAAACCATACAGTCTTATCACTGTGCTCACATAATAGGGAATTATATCCTCCCAATTATGCTCAAGCTTCAACTCTGTCTTTCTCTCCATTGGCCTGAAAAAATCATGCAATTCTACTAGAATTCTTGGTAGATTAACTACCAGCCAAGCCCTAAGCCTAGATGCAAAGTAGTTATCAAATATTACATAGCTTGCATCTTATTTGTCCCTTAACATGTCTATGCTCCAAACCTGCACTGCCATGTTTTCTCCATCCACCACCCTTCTCAACTCCATTTCTTCTGCAAAGAAATCTATATTCTTGTGCAAGAACATGTACATAAGGATGGAATACCAGTAAAATGAGGAACTAATGTCACCCTTCTTAATTTGCAGCAACCCCTCATGTACCTTATCTGCAAGATATGGAGCAAAGTCATAAATTACTGCAAAATGAGGATGTCAAATCTGAATCCCCATGTGCATATATGCTTTCGGGATTACAGTACCTGGGTGGAGACCTAAAATCTGACACAATGAGAAGAATGTAGCCCTGAAATAATGTGCAAAAGCATCAATTGGAAAAGTCCCTTCAACACTTCAACCAATATAATATTGAGTGTCCTCTTCCTTACCCAAGTGGGATAGGAGAAATCTTGCTCTGATCATATACCTTGTCTTTTCATACTCCTTCTTCAATTCCTCCAAATCAATGGGTTCCAAGATAGTAGAGGGCTCATATAAGTCAAAAACCTTTTGAAATTCCTCTCTTGTGATGGATAATAGAACTTCTCCCTCATTTCCTCTTATGACCCTTAGACTAGGGTCATATCTATCTGCAACTAATTTGAGTAGGTCAACATTCATGAATACATTAGGCACTACCAATTTGCCTGTCATACTGCCATGCTTGTGAAAGTGAGGTTGGTAAATTCCTTTGACCAAACCATAGCCTGAACATATTTAGCCCTCACATCGGCACGTTTGCATCTGATATCTTGCCAGCTTTGTCAACTAAACCCTCCCCTGGGGTTTGTCCATGTGCAAACCTCTACCCTTGGTACTTGTCATTCGTTGAGGGATTCAATTGGTCCAGTAAATCATCATAAAGATTCATTTTCAAGTATTATGTTTGTCTTGAATGATTTCTCTGAGGTGCCATCTCTTAAACTAGGGTTTCTACTATAGTTTTTTGAATCTGGAAGGAAAAGACTAGGGCTAGCATGAAATTTAAAGTGCAACAACAATTTAGGCAAATTTTCACCTTTCTTTATCTAATTCCTAACCCTAGAACAACTTATAGCTCTTCTCCTATGATTTTCATGCAATTCATAGCTTTAATTGCTTTAAAACATATGAGAAAAAACTCAGATGAACTTACTAATTTAAACACACTAGAAAACCCTAATTTCGCACTGCAAGAACTCATTGAAATCTCCTTTGGCTCTAGAATCGCTCTTTGATCTCTTCTGAACGCTTTGGTGATTCAAAATGACTCAAAAAATGCATTTAATTATTTTCTAGATTGAAGAGTCACCATCCTATCCACCATTACTACTCGCGCGAGTGTAGAAATGATTCCATTTTGTATTTGAATCAAATTTGAAAATCAGTCATTGATCATTTCCCCATTGGCAAATCTCACGAACCACATTGGTCAATCTAACATTGACTGCCATATGTGGTAAGCGGGCCCATGAAAATGTATGGCATAGCACGTCTATCTCACTACCATCTCAGTGACATCTCATCATGGTCAATCAGTCCCACAATCAGCTTACCTCAGCCCATATTGGACACGTAGCATAATCTTGCGATGTCGCGATGATTATCCATCTCGCATATTCAACTGCGGGGTCACGAGGACCGTTGGATCTGCTCGGGCATTACCATCTCACCACGGTGACTGCCAACTCTAGTCGCTTAACCATCAAGCACCTTCTTGATTGATATTAAAACATCATCATCCATTTAATGCATGTGCAGATAGAGGAAACTTTAGTAGCACGATCTTTAGCAGAAGACACTGATAGAAATAATATAAGGCTCAGACTTAGGAAAATTAAATCTCCCACTAATAAAAATTAAAGGGGACCTACCTAGGATGATAGGAGTAGACATAACCTTAGGAAATAAAAGCGCAACCCGCCCACGGGGCTAAAAATAAAGCACACAAGACTTGGGCAAAATTTACAAGGGGGCCAACCAAACAAATAATGCCTAGGAAAAGACATGGCCACTTCAATGATAGGATGATCCTCAGCCTTACGTAAATAAAGTAACACGGAATTAGAACAAGTTTAAGGGTTTAACAATAGGGCTTAATAAAAAATGCACAAACCCTAAAACCTAAGCTTGAGGGCAATAACAGAGAAAAAAACTAATTTAAAATGACCAAATTTTTCACGAGGTCATCAATTTTTTTGCTGTCATTTTTCAAGACTACCAAGGGTCAAATTGAGATCCTATCATTGCTAACTGGTCTGTAGTGGATTTTTTATTTTTGGGAATCCCCTGAACATTAAGAGCTTCAAAACTTTCAATTAGATCCCAGATTTTATGTCTGTAAGAGTGCATGTAGACATTTTTTGAAGCAAAAATGTGTCGAACTTGTTTTACTAGTAGTACAGAATCTCCCAGAATCTTAAACTGTTTGATACCCATACGTTCTACAAGGCTTAATCCTCAAACTAGACCTTAATACTCAGCCTCATTATTTGAACAAGGAAACTAGAAACAGAAAGCTCTTAGAGTTTGTTCTCTAGTTGGAGACATCAAACAAATACCATCTTTGGATCTTGATTTACTTCTTGCCCCATCAAAATGCAGTGTCCAGAGTTTTGACATGCAGTCCTCATTGTCATTCTTCTCATCCTATTGGCTCTTAGAAACTTTGGGAATGATTTGATCTTTATCATAAATCACATAAGTTCCAATGCCAGTGGCATGATAATTACCAAAAGGATCAATATTTGTAAACTCATTGAGGAAGACCTCTTTTTCAAGGGTTTTACATCGGTTACCTCCTCATCCTCTAATAGCTCTACATAGTACATTTCATTTTTTTTATAGAGGTGTGAGCAGCCTCAAAATTCATCATGGCCTCCTCAGCTATATGCTCAGAATGTAGGAGTTTAGTTAATATTTTTATCTTGGACTCGTACTTAGTTCTTAAAATGAGGTGTGACCAATCTAGGGAAAGGTATCCTCCTATTTTTGTAGTAAAATATCATGATAAACAAAGCCTGAATATATAGGGATATCAATCATTACAACTTCTTGCAACACCATGATACTAGGGTAGGAATATAGGGTTAGCGGAATGCCTTTAATCACACCCATGGCTTGAACTTTATTCCCATCGAGCTGCATAACTCCTCTATCTAAACATTCAAATTTAAGCTTGAGAACTTCATCTATTTGCTTGAGCATGACGATAGTACTAGCACCAAAATCAATCATAGATTTGTAAAGCAGCTTCTCCCCTATAATAAGTGTTAAAAAGAAATGGGTGGGTTTCAGCTTATCTACCTTTTTCTTTTACAGTTACATCCCCTTCATTGGTGAGTATTGTGGCTTGATGCTCTTGACCTCCAATGCCAGGTCCCCTGTCGTTTGACTGAGAAACTTTCACAGTTGGTCTTGTCCTTGTTAATTTCTCAGATTCTCCCAGGGCTTCTTGTAACAAAGACTTTTGCTTTGTAATAGCTAGAATATCCCACAAGGATACATTTGTAGGGGTCTTTTTAAGTTTCTTAACTACATTAAGGGATGTCAAGAGTGACGAATTTGACTCCTTGGGCTTGTAGGGCAATGTCTCTTTAGGATTTTGAAAAGGTAGAACCACTATGGGTTGATTTTGAGATTTATCGAGACTAACTTTAGGTTGTTGTATTATGGGTTCCCCTATAAGTCTACGCTTTGAGTAGGTGTTGTAATAAGACTGTACCTAAGGGGCTTTTGAAGTTGAGGCATCATTAGCAAATACTGACTCATCTCCTTCCATCAATTAAAAGAGTGTGTGATCAAGAGTGATCTCTGCTTCTTGCTCTAAGGACATTCCCTTCATTTATGTAGTAAGAACTACATTATCCATATTAGGGGATGAGTATGTGTAAACTCCTGAATCTAGTATAATTCCTTGACTATGCTTCTCTGTTATCTTTTGTTGCAAGTTCCTACATGGGAAATTCTACAGCATATGTGCTTTATTACAAGGGAAGCACTAGGCATTTGTATCATTTGCAAGATTGTTCTATCCGACCACCAACTCCCTATTTTGATTAGGAGAAATAGTTTGTAATGGCATAGGAACTAGCATGATCTACTTATTTGGTCGATCCAAGGAAGTTTTTGTGCCCCCTTGAAATTGATTCGGCTGAAAAGGAGGTCTCATGGTCATTGTTTGCTGCCTTTTGATATTAATTATCTCATTGGAAAAGGTCCACAACAAATTTTTCATGTCATTCATCTCTTCCACCAAGGAAGTGGAAGCTACAATGCTAGTATATTGTATGTTAGGATATACATACATGGATTGTGGAGGTCTAGACAAACTAGGGAGACTTTGTTCATGCCCCTGGGCTGATAGCTTAATAAATACAAGCATGGGTGGCCTTGGCAGGAGCTTCCTAGCATCAATTGGATTATTTTTAAGCTCAAACTGCAAGGCTATATGCATCTGGTAGTGTGTTTCCTCCAAGAGACTAAATCATGATGGATATATCTGAGTTAAAGACTCTTAGATAGAAAACAAATTCCATGTCTAGAGGAGGATGAGCAGTTGTTGTGATTCTTTGCCAATTCTTATGGAACCTAGTGTTAAAATTAGTTACAACTTATTGAGGAGCCCACTTGATGGTTATTAACTATTGCAACAATGAAGATCTATCTCCTTTCTTTATGAAATTCTCAAAGAATCGATCTCCGAGTTGATCCCAATCTTCAATTGAATTCAACTATAGGGCCCAATACCAATCTTGCACTTTTCCTTTGAAGGAGGTTGCTAGCAATCTTAATGCCACATTTTGTTGTGGGACATTATGTATAGTATATACATCAGCTACATCCTATCGGTGTTCCATAGGAGTTTTAGAATCTTCTCTCATAAATTTCGATAAGGCTTTCAGAGTCGATGCTAGAATATGATCCCATTGTGCAGGAGGAGTAGGTGAGATTAGAGGACTACCACTATTCCATGACACAAAATTTTGAGGAGGGGCTGCCATTTGCACTTGAGTTTGGATTTGGGCTTGAACTTATGCACTGCCTCGCATACCTCTTGCTTGGGCTATTGTTACTAGTGGTTGTACTAATAAGACAAGATTTACTATAGTTTGAGATCTGGTAATAGGCCTATGACTCATACACCCACAAAAATCAAGATGTTTTCAATCCCACCAAGCGTGCCAGAAAAAAGAATTGTTCATGCCTAAAATTTCTTCTAGAGAAACTGCCTTATGGGAAGTCAATGAATGGAATACCTATTGTGTTTCACTAATGAACTCTAGGATTTAGAAGCCCACTCTTCATCTTAAAGGGAAAAGGGAGAGAGAAAATACTAAAATCTAACTAACTAAACAGATGCAATTCATGGATTCATTTCAAGCATAATATAACCTAAAACATAACACTACTGAATTGAAGGAGTCTTAAACATGATTCAATTAGTAAAAGTTATATTTAAAATCACAAAAGCTTCCATAGTTTACAATTCTTTGATTTCTACTCCAAAAGACATACAACATAATCCAATCATAAACATAAACAAATTAACATAAAGGCCAAAAGTTGGCACAATTTGATCATTTATCTTGCACAAAACTGAGAAAAAGATAAAGTTTGAGTATAATTAAAACTTGTTCATGAGCATGAACCCCCTAAAAATGATAATCTTTGCCTTTTAAATAGCCTCCCTTACTAAAAAAAGGAAAACCCAAGAAAACATAAAGGATTCATCCTCACGTCTACATGGTTGTCTACTTTTGAATGCCATCATTTGTTTTGCACAAGAACTACCCAATCATCCTGAAAAAATCATGGTGGGCCAACTGCCCTAACAGATTGATTTATTGAATCAATCTTCACAAATTCCAAAATAGATGTCTGTCATCAAATCATGCCTTAGCATCCACCTCGAGCTGTGATGACCTTCAAAATTTCACTCTACCTACGTGTGGCTGATTTTTTGGCTAGAGGCTCTTCCTACCTCTATTCCCCTTTCTACTTAAAAGATCCATGAATGTAACATGTGGTAGTATAGTAGGGATTCTTCAACCTTCTCTCTTTCCTTTCTCATGAAAACCCTACAAGCACAACATGTGGTGGTTGGATAGAGTGAAACACTTCAACCTTGGAGAATGGAGTGAAAACATTGGGAAAGGACATGCACTAACTTGGTGTGGCTTTGTGGAAGAAAAAGTGTCAAGTCCAAAAGTCTACCGTGCTGACAAGTGGTAAAATGGAAGGGATGGCTTCAAAAGCTGAGGCATTATAATATTAAAAAAAGGGCCTGAAAAGAGAGCTAAGGATTTTAATCTATAGCTTATATTTAAGAAATGATGGCACGAGGGGATTCCTCATAATCTACCCATAGGGCTAAGGAAAGTCTAAGAGAAAAGTGGAAAGAAAATCTAAAGTAGTAGGAAATCTACTCAAAGCAAAAGTTCAGAATTTAGTGGTTGAGAAGGTGATAGAAATTTGACCTTCTTCCATAGATAAACTAGTAAACATAAGAGGGGGAATATGATTTTAAGCCTGAGGGATGACTCAAACTAGGAAATTAAGGATGACACTCAGTTGGGTATTTTAGCCTCTGATTAATTTTGTAATACTTTTAGAGAAGAGAATAAGGTTACAAATTTTTTGTCAGAGGATCGACTTCTTCAATGCCTTCCTCATGCATTTGATGAGGTTTTCAATGTACTAATGCTATCTCTAGTTGTTGATGAGGAGGTTAGGAGTGTAGTTTTTTCTATGCGGGATTTAAAAGCCCTGGGACTTGATGGCTTCCATTCGACTTTCTTTCAGTGGCTTTGGGATATTGTGGGATTTGATGTGACCATGGTTACCAAGGAATTCTTCAGAATTGGTAAACTGTTGAAAAGACTAAACATTTATTATATTGCTCTAGTAACTAAAATTCAAGAGCCCCATAGGCTTGCAAAGTTTAGATCCATTATTTCATGCAATATTATTTGTAATGGTTAAAATATTAGGGTTTCCACCATTAGATGTATGAAATCCACTAATATTTTACTTAGGATGACTACATTAGGGAAATATAGGAATTAGATAGATCTAAACCTAAGAGGTCTAAATGTTGATCTAATTCTAGGGTAGTTTTGAATGAGCCTCTTCTTTCCTTTGAGTTGAATTGATTTGTCGAAGATGTTGAAACTAGGGTAAATGGGATAAAATTGATGTAATTATGAACAAATAGTGAGCTATAGTCCTTGGATCAAGCCACGAACCTGGATCTAAGGATTGTAAAAGGGTTCAAATTTGTTCCCACAAGGACCTCCTTATTTGTCAGGACTTATGTGATGATCACTCTAGTCCACCAAACTTTTTGCACTCTAAATGGGGATTGATTCATCACTATAAACAGAGCTTATCCCAAAGACCATAGCTTTGTACCTATTCCTACACACACTAGAGAAATGAAATAGGTTGGGAATAGAGGTTTTCTTAAGTCAAACCCCGATTTAAGAATTAACCTTGAATGAAATATTGATAATATTAAAATAAATTACGAAAAGATACACCTCAGATCTACAATGACCAGAGATTACTTTAGTGGCGAATATTCGCCAATTGGTGAATTTTTCACATCAGTGACCTGGGAAATGGCAAATATTTTGTACCAACTGGGGGTGGCCATGTCACCAGAACATTATCAATTTTTGTCAAATTCACGGCCCGGTTGCCACATGTTTTATGTAATTAAATGTTTCTATGCGAGGATTTCGCCAATGCAATATACGGTGGACACGTGGTAAATTTATTTTTTTTGCCTACTCTCTCCGAGGTTGCCTTAATAGACGACCATTATTCGCCTATAGGCATGTGAAGATTTGTAAGCTAGGAGGACCCAATTCGCCTGGAATTTTGTCGATGCGTGTCTCCATTCACCCCAACTTTTGCCAACTATATTGTATTTGCCAATTATTTGGACGACCCATAATCACCTCAAAAATTACATAAGTCGTGTTATAGCTATGTGGGATTCGCCAAATATTTATATACCATATAAAATTCCCACTGAATTCACCATATAAGGATTGGTATAAATACATGCAAAGATCAGATCTATCTCTACACAATCTGGTGGGTTCTAGGCTTTGAATTTTGATCAATGGTGAAGTTTCAGACTAAGGAAAATCATTGTTGTTGATTGCATTGGCAACTGCTAGTGACCTAAAGGTGAGCGATCATATTTTTGAAGTGTTATAATGCTATTCTGAATTTATCTATATTTGTTTGTACTATTGAGTTCATTTTTATTCAATGGTGACCCATCAGTGCCAAGTGGTCAGCCGGGACATTCAAACCTCAGGCATCTAGATTGTAGGTCATAGGGCCAATGCAACATATATTATACTTTATAGTCTATTATTGCTTCTTCAACAAATTGATATTTTTTTGGCAACCTTTATTTCATTGGAGATATCAAACAGGAAGAAGGATAGGAAACATGAATGTGGGGAAGGCCATGAGAGGCCAAAAAAAAAAAGAATGTTGTCTTCGTACTTTGGCTTTGGAAAAGATTGTGGTGAAAATCAAGAAGGTACATCATCACAAGTACAAGTACAAAATTTGCAACCTACACCGCATGTTGAAGATGGTGGCGAACCTAATATCTTAGATCAAGATGATCTTGAAGAAGATTATCTGGTAGATGCCCAAGTTAGCTAGAATGATATAATCGACTTGGGTGATAATGCCATTGATGATAATGCACGGAAGGGGAAAAGAAAAGCCAAATCAAAAAAGGATGAACCACAATCAAAAAAGGATTAGGAGTGGGATATGTCAGTGAGGAATTTTCAAATTAATTGGGCATCAAAGTATCCATTCATTGAACCAGTGGAGAATCCAATAGAAGGTTAGCCTCCAATAGAATGCACGTGTAAGATTTGCACTTGGAAACATAACAAGGAAATTAGGTTGCAGCTAAAATTTGACACCATAGAAAAGCATATGGGTAAAGTTTATGAAAAACAAATGATAGACAGAGTTGAAAAATTAGTGATAACATGGAGAACAAAGGAGGAATGTAAGCATGTGAGGAATGTCTAAGAGTACAGACGAAGCCTGCTGAAGTTAAAGGTTCTATTGAAGCTAGTTTTGGAAAAGCAATGCAAATAGAACAACTGGGAAAAGTTGTTCAGTTAAGCGTTGTTTTTTATATTTTGAGCAGAGGGCATGCTATGACAGATTTCCCATCAATTAGTGGTTTATTACGCTTTTTTAAAGTTCCTAACTATCCTAATAGACATTGGTCAGTAAACAGTGGATGGGAATGGGCAAGTTGTCTTGCTGAGGTTTAAAAAGAAGATGTAAAGGAAAAAAAAAGAGAGTCAAACTTTATTATATTTTCTTTAGACGAAGTTGCGGTAGTAGACAATACTTCATGGGTATGTATGCATGTTTATACTGTATAGAATCATACCCACCAACCTCATCTACTATATGTTGCTAAAATGAAGGAGAGTGTGACAATGGAAAATTTATTTCAACTAGTAAAGAGAAGTTTAATTGAATATGGAAGTATGGATGACATGACGGTTGCCAAAAAATTGGTTTGTGTTGGAGCAGATGGAGCTTCAGTAATGCAAGGTCACAGGAACGGTCTTTGTACAAAGATTAAAACTTCATTTGCACTGTACATTACTGAACTTCATTTGCACTGTACATTTCTACAATTCACTGCATGGCTCACATAATGAATCTAGCTTTTGGAATTGTGAGAAAGTTTGCTTCGATAAAAAAGATTGAAATTTTAATCAGAGAGCTCTACTCACACTTTTGTCGAAGTCCCAAGCGATTTATGGAATTTCAACACTTTGTTGATGGAATAACTGATGGGAACAAGCTTCTCAAGAATAATGATACCAGATGGATCTCTTTGGATGGTCTAGCGCATCGAGTTTTTTTCAGAATATCCATCCTTGATTGGACTATTTCACACAACTCGCGACTAATCAGATCAACCGAAATTTCCTAACTTTCTTCAGAGGTTAAGTAATCTAGAGACACTCTTAACTTTAGCATCTCTTCTGCCCATGCTAGAGAAAATGAGGAATATTATGAAGGCTGCCCAAAAATGAGCTTTGTATATTGCAAAATATGCTATGATGTGTAAGACAACATGCATGACCCTCGACAATCTCTATTGGAATCAACCAACACTATCTGATGAAAAATTTGTTAAGTGGTGGACACTCATAGATTTGAACAATCCTGATAACCTTTTACAAATCGGTGCAAATGGGGAGATATGTGCCAATGTTTAGGGAGTTGAGATACCAATGCACTTCTATACCATAGTTGACCCTGAGGAACTAGGAAAGTGCCCCAGGAAGCAACTAGCAAGAGTTACAAGGGAAGATGTCGACAAGATTGTTGAGACTGTAACTACTTCTGTGAAGAAAATTGCGTATGATCTTTCCTCACAAATTAGAAGTAGATTCCCTCTTGAAAACCTACTCAAAGCCATGTCTATTGTGTTTCCTCATTATTGGAGCCTCAACAGTGAAATTGATTTTTGAAGTAAGCTACTGACTTTGATAAAACAATTTTGCATATCCAAAGAATTGAATGGAGTAACTATAAATGGAATATTAGATGAAACTCATCTTTGAGAGAAATCATCTCATTTTGCATACACTATGAAAGAACAATATGGAAAAATGGAGAAACCCCACGAAGAGGGATCAGTGACAAGGCTTTGGAAATATATAGTTGAGAACGCAGCGTTGTGTGATTCAATGCCAGAATATTTAAAGCTTTCTGATTTATGTCTTATCATGATATTGGTTTTGGTGGAAGATGGGAGAGTTTTCAGTGCTTTGGGGTTCCTAAAATAAAAGCTAAGAAACAAACCAGACAAAAATTTGGAAAATTGCTTGAGGCTCTATACATCTAGGTATGATGTCCACACTTTTCCTTACGATAGGGCACTGCAAATCTGGAGGTCCAAATGTGAAAAAAGAGGTTTGGGAAACACTTCAAATCAAAGTGCCAGTGGGACTATTGACTCATGTACTGGACCTACTGGTAGCTTTGAGATGTAGTTCAACGAAGGTATGTAGACTCAGAGTAAAGAAACCACAGACAAGAATCAAGAAAGCTCTGAATTTGATGAGGATGAATGGCAACTGTAAGAGATTGGTATTTATTAATCTTATTACTATATCTCATACTTCTTATTACAAAAGCATATTACTTTTTACAATTAGAATTAAATATTGATTTGTAATTGTATTT
Source organism: Cryptomeria japonica (assembly GCF_030272615.1). Lineage (NCBI taxonomy): Eukaryota > Viridiplantae > Streptophyta > Pinopsida > Cupressales > Cupressaceae > Cryptomeria > Cryptomeria japonica. The sequence goes on from NC_081408.1 coordinate 297,701,728, forward strand.
TTCAACTTTCTATTTCCAGATTTAAAATAGCATAATAAAAGACCCTAATGTGTTTATTGATACAAAGATGTTTACTATTTATTTAGACATGTTTGAGAACTTATATTTTCATTAATTCTTTCAAAATATATCCATATGATACAATTCATTCAATAGTAATACACCAATCTGTGTGATTCTCCATGTAAAAGTCAATACAAAGTTTTAGAACCCTCTGCAAATGACCCTGAATTCCCTTTTATAGAAACAAGGGAGCAACAACAGCTTCAGGTCAAATTGCAACATGTGAAGACTCAACATCAAAATCACAAACTCAGCACAGATTTACATGGCCATCATAGGTCAGATTAGCAATTTAACAATTGCTACATGTCTGATGTCTCTTGTTTAAAAAATAGAGTTCAAAATTAAAGATTAATTCATGCCATGACAAATTAAATATAGATAATAGCAGTGTCCAAAACCTAGTAATCAGAAATAGAGAAATGCAAAAATGTTAAAGCTTGGGAGAATTTGAGAATACAAATTTATAGGCTGAAGTTTTGCACTGTGCATCATAGATTCATAGGTTGGATTAACAATTTAGCAATAGCGAGTGCTGGTTTTTTCCTATTCATAAAACAATTATTTCAAGTGATGCCAAATTTCAAACTAAAAAAACATAAAACCTTGAAATTAAGACTAAAAGAAGAAAACTATGCAATACATACTATGATTCTTAAGATTTTTGTGCCACTTTTTGTAGGGTGTTCCACTCTTCGTCTGATGGAAGGTCAATATTCTATAAACTATGGAAAGTCAACTGCAACTTTGTCAACATTCCATATTTAGAAGAGTGACTTGAAATCAGTGTTTCACCCAATACCAAATTCAGAGTTGTAAATGGTTGGATGAATTCCAGAAAGCTTTGGGGACTAGTTGTGTCCTTAGGAAGCAAGTCTAAATCAGACTTCATTTTTGTCTCCATGTTTTTTTTGTAAGCTTCTTTTCCAATGAATTTATTTGATGGGTCAATGGTCTTAGGCAAACCAAGTTTAATAAAATTAGTTTTCTTTTCTTGCAGCTTCAATATATTTTTGCCACATTTATCCATAACTTCAGATGTTTCCCTTAGTTTCTGACATTTTTTAATGATAGATGATGTCTTAACTGTGGCATCAATGCGGCTCTTAATTCCCTTGGATGCCAAGTAGTTGTCACTGGTACTATAAACTACTTGCAGAATCTATTTTGCCAAATCCTCTTTTGAATAAACATGTATGCTCTTCTCAAAGTGCCCTTTTATTTTCATATAAATTACTCTAAGACTTTCATTCAATTCAAACCATTCACACAACTTGTCACTCCTTTGCATTATTTTCTGCCAAATGTTTTCTTGAATATACTTCATTGTATTTTTCATTTGATCTTTTAATCTATCCTCCAAAGTTTTAATTTTATCATTTGCATTGTGCAGGTCTTCTTTCATTTGTGCACATTTTTTCTTTCTTCCTCTACTTCCTCTTGCAAATGTTCTTCTTTTTCCTTCTCATGATCCAATAGGTCCTGTGTTTTTCTTATTTCGATAGCAGCAGACTCATAACTTTTGTATAATTTTTGAAAACTGGCTCTTATCCTGCTCTACAATTTCTACTACAGAGCCCAAATTTTTTATCCTTTTCTATAAACCATTGCACTTGTTATCTATTGCTTTCCTCTTTGATTTTTCATTTGCCAGGTCTGCCTGTAACTTTTCTATTTGTTTATCCACTTTATTTTTTTTGCTCTCCACCTTTAGCAGTGAAGTGTAGACCACTTCGTTAGTCCTTTTTGACACACTAATTTTGTCCACATTATGTACTTTGGAAATATCCATTTGGAGGGTGCTAACTTGAAATTCATAGGGGTCTATCTAACTGTGTGGTGGATTTTTATCTTTAGTTGGAGGCATAACAACCATAAACTCCATCATATCTTTGTGTGGGTCATATGTTGGAAATACCCTATTCCTTGCAGGTTGTTCGTCTAAAACTTCAGTCAAGGCAACCCTATGAAATGCTCTCTTTTTTCCTTTATTTGCAATTGTTGTGTGTTCAATTTTTTTATAGTAATCACAAAATTGAAAATCTGGGCTTGTTGAAGCAATTGAATGTTTAAAAGGTGACATAGGAATAACAGAGGCTCCAATTCCACTTATGCCTGTGGTTTCAACTAATGCATTACTAGGATTACCAACAACCTTTCCAAATTTTGTCCCACTAACACTTTCATGTGTAGTTTTCATAACCTTTTGAGGTGTGTGATCCGAAGCTGCAAATGATTGATTTGTAGTGTCAGTGGCACTTGATATAGGATTCTGAATAGTATGAGATTGAGTATCTACCACTAATGGCCTCTTGCGAGAGATATTTTATTGTATCACTTGTCCAAAACTAGGACAAATAGTATCAGTAGTAGTACACATGCCAACCCCACCAATTACAGCGGCACTTGACTGAACAATAATAGGAATACTATCCCTAGATTCCCCACCAGTGCCAGTGGCACTTAATTAAACACCAATGGGAATACCAAGATGTGGTGGTGGTTGTAGATTTAAAATTGATGTTGGCATTTGGCATTATAACAGACAACGAGAGATTTTTGGCATTTCAATAAGGATATTGAGAAGGTTGTTGATGATTATGGATATAACTGATTAAGGATGTTTACTATCTTAATATTATTATTTTTTCATTGATGTCAAGAAATTGATTTTCTAATTCAGTATGATGTTGCCATATCTTGAGAGGTATGATTTGATGAGTATAAAGATGTCGGTAAAAGACACAGAAAGAATATGATGAATAAGGGGAGAACTAAGTTATTCAATGGGCAACTATTATCGAGCTAGACAATGATGAGATCATGATTTTTAGATTGTTTTGATTAATTACATATGTTATTGATTGAAACGTTAATACTATACTATGTTACCGAGCAAAGAACCTAGTTGGTAAACCACAAGGAACCTAGTCGGTAAACCCTAAGGTTATCGCTATCGGTTAATGAAGGTAGAATGTCTACTGAGTGAAATTTAGTATTCATCGAGTTGTAACCAAGCTGTAACCGGATACATTAAATGATTACATGCATTATTTAATGAAGGAAGCTGATGAGCTGGCTATGACTAAATGATTGGTATGCTATGAATGAAGTTTGTTAAAGAATCTATGGCAAAGAAAAATTGGCAGGAAGATCTACAACTTAGATTGAACCGCAATACCCTAGCACAAGTTCCAAGAAATGTATGCAAGTTTCGAGGCAGGGTAAAATGTTTTCAGATCGAAGGATACATTGAACCTCGACAAAGTTTGAAGATCTAATGGCTATGATTGATCATGGGAAATGTGATTAAGGAGATTAAGCGGTTGGCAAATTGTTTATAAATAGGGAACTATTGATGAACAATGCATGTGAGCAAGTGTATGCACAGGGATGCTACATAGTGATTACCAAGCACAGAAGCTTGGAGATCTGTTTTGAGTAATAGAATATAGAGCCCAGCAGATGGACAAGATTAGTTCTATGTCTATATTGTATTGAGCAAATAAGAATCTGCTTTCGCATTTTAGATGTGAAGTTGCAGATAGATTTTTATTACTGTTATTTGGTGAAGCAACAGAAAATCTCTTAACCGAGTGGATTTAACAGTCTTATTTGTAAAACCCTCTAGCAAGGTGACATTCTAATTGAGTGTTTGAAATCCTTTAACAAGGTCACTTCTAACAAGGTGAAGATCCTAACAGATCTGAGGGAAATCCCTTAACCGGGTCACATCTACCAATGTGTTTTATAATCTTTAACAGGATTTTCTTTTAACCGAGCATACTCTAGAAGAGTATATTTCTTAGTGGGTCTGAAATCCCACAGTGGTTTTTCCCTATTTGGGTTTCCATGTTAAATCTGGTGTTATGAATGTTATGATGTTCATATGCTTTTAAGTTTGTATGTTTAGCAGTTTTGATTATATTACTGAAGTATATGTTACTGAGGTTGAATCTGATGTTTTTATGAAAGATTAAGTTTGTATGATTCACCCCCCCCTCCCATCTTATTAGCTAGACATTTGTACTTATCTTTAACTATCAGAACTATCAATTGGTATCAGAACTTTGGACTCCAGAAGGAAAAGTTTAAAGGTACTTGAGGAAAAGATCCAAAGATGTATAAGAGGGATGCACCGAAGCTGAACAAGTCAAGTTTCTCTACATTGCAAAAAAGGATGAAGTTGTACCTATCAGGAGTTGGAGAATATGTTGTATATTATCTGGAGAATGATTTCATCACACCGAGCACCTATCCATTGACTATGGAAGAGATAAAAGAAAAGCAAGAACATATCCAAGCAATGATTGAAATAACATCTGCATTGACCGATTTAGAGTTTAATGATCTAGAAGGTTGCAATGATGCAAAGGCAATGTGGGACAAGCTCATATCTGTGTATGGAGGAGATGAACATGTTCAAAGAGTAAAAGTGGATAGCCTAAGAGGACAACTTGAATCTATAAGGATGAATGAAGGTGAGAACATAACCCAGTACAGTACAAGACTAAAGGAGATTGTCAATCAAATCAAAGGAGCAGGTAGAACTATTGAAGAAAAGGATATAAAAAGTAAGTTGTTAAGAACCCTTCTACTGGCTTATGCAATCTGAGTCTCTACAAATCAATGAATTGAGGTCTGTACCTAATATGCTAGTTTCTTTAGATGCTACTATTGGTAAGCTACATGCATTTAAGTTAAGTCACTTTGATAACAGTGGGTCATCGGTAAATAAAGTTGAATCTGCATTTAGTTCTTTTCATATTGGTGAATCTGATGAATACAATGATAGAATGAGTAAGTACACTAAAGGGGATCACAATGGAGCAAGTGAAATATTTCACAAGAACATGGAGGAAGTAAACAAACTGTATGAGGAAATCAGAAAGCAAGAAGAGTTTGAAGCACTATTAACCACAAGGTTACCGAGAGGCAAAGGTAAGTATAAAGGAAAACTACCTTTGAAATGTTTCAATTGTGATAAGATAGGACATATGGCTTCTAACTGTCCTGACAAAGATTCTACTGAAAAGAGAGATTACCGAGATGATAGATAGAAATATAATCATTATAGAGGACACTGTGACTTCAGAAGAAGAGATAGAAAGTCATGCTTAATAGCCAATGAGGAATCCAATGATGATAAATCAGATGAAACTGATTCAGAGGAAGTAGTTTATGTGGCTATCAAAGATGGATCAGATGAAGAAAGGTATGAAGAAAAAGCCCTTATACCTCACATAAATACTAATGATTCTTGGATCATAGATAGTGGATGCTCACATCACATGACAGGTGATAAACATAAGTTTGTTATGTTAGAAGACTATGATGGAGGATATGTAAGATTTGGTAATGATGCACCATGTCCTATAAGAGGTAAAGGATCCATAACACTTATTGACAATGCAAGATGCAATGATGTTTATTGGGTTGAAGGCTTGAGATACAATTTGTTGAGTGTAGCATAGCCAAACAATACAAGATACTGAATAGAATTTCATAAAGGAATTGTCAAAGTTCATGACAAGCATGGAAAGTTAGCTACTACCGGGACACAAACAAAAGGTAACACATTTTACCTTGACTCAACTCGGAATAAATGTTTGTATGCAAAGATAGATGATACCTGGTTATGGCATAAAAGGTTTTGTCATGTAAATTTTTATAATCTAATCAAAATAAGCAAGAAGCACTAAGTAAGAGGTCTACCGAGTTTGGAAAAACCTGAGAATGCTATGTGCCGAGGATGTCAGATGGGTAAAATGAAAAGATCAAGGTTTACAAGTAAGTCTTACACTTCTAAGGGAATTTTAGATCTTGTGCACACTGATCTTTGTGGTCCTATGAAAGTTCAAAGTTATTATGGTGATAAATACTTTATACTATTTGTGGATGATTACTCAAGGATGATGTCAATAATGTTTTTAAAAGAAAAATTAGAAGCTTTTCAAATGTTTAAATAATACATGGCAAGAATTGAAAATGAAACAGGAAGACAACTGAAATGTCTTAGATCAGATAGAGGAGGAGAGTTCACATCTAATGAGTTCAACTTATTCTGCAATGATCATGGTATAAAAAGACAAGTCTCTGCACCGAGAACTCCACAACAAAATGGAATAGCTGAGAGAAGAAATAGATCTATTTTGGATTGTGCCAAAACCCTGATGATTGAAAAGAAAGTGCCACAAACATTTTGGAGAGAAGCAATAAGCACTGCAGTTTACACCCTGAACCAAGTACAGCTTAAAAAAGGTACTTTGAAGACACCATATGAAATCTAGTATGACAAGAAACCTAATGTAAGTTATTTAAAAATCTTTGGAAGTAGATGCTATATACACAAGGATGATAGAAATGGCAAGTTTGATCAAAAAAGTGAAGAAGGAACATTTCTTGGTTATTCTTCTAAAAGTAAAGCATTTAAATGTCTGATCAAATCATCTAACAAAATAGTAGAAAGTGCAAATGTGAAAATTGATGAATTTGTAGAAAGAAATGATGAAGGAAATTCCAAGGAACCAAAAGATTATGATGAATCTATCTATGTTCAACTGACAAGTCCTACCGAGAAACCTACAGAAGGAAATAAAGAAAATATCCAGTTACCAAGTGATGAAGAAGAACATATAAAGCCTACTGAGCCTGTATTAGCCAAATATGTCAGAAGACATCATGCACCAAGTTAGATTATAGGAGATAAGGATGATTCAGTGATGACAAGGAACAAACTAAGACAGAACATATGTTTGATATATGAATTTGAACCGAGAAGAGTGAAAAAGGCATTTAACAGTGAAGATTGGATAAATGCTATGATAGAAGAGATTGATCAAATCAAGAAAAATGACACATGGACACTGGTCCCGAGACCGAAGGACAAAAATGTAATCGGTACAAAATGGATTTTCAGAAACAACCTGAATGAAAAAGGAGAGGTCATTCAAAATAAAGCAAGACTAGTTTGCAAATGTTATGCCCAAGAAGAAGGAATTGATTATGGTGAAACTTTTGCACCTGTAGCAAGACTTGAAGGAGTAAGAACATTGTTGGCATATGCTGCTTACAATAATTTTAAGGTATATCAAATGGATGTCAAATCTGCATTTCTGAATGGTATATTAGAAGAAGAAGTTTTTATTGAACAACCTGAAGGATTTGCTGATGACAATAATAAAGATCAGGTATGTAAATTGAACAAAGCTTTATATGGTGTAAAACAAACACCGAGAGCATGGTATGAAAGATTTCACTCTTATTTGATTGAGATTGGTTTTATAAGGACAAGTGAGAACAGCAATATTTACATGAAGAATGATGAAAATGGAATACTGATCTCAGCCATATTTGTTGATGATATTATATTTTGTGGAAATGACTCTCTATGTAAGAACTTTGGAAATGAAATGAGCAAAGAATTTGAGATGTCATTAATCGGTGAGGTAAAGTATTTTATAGGTTTACAGATACTGCAAATGAAAGATGAAATTTCATTACTCAATCCAAGTACATAAAGGAAATCTTGAAGAAATTTGGAATGGAGGATTCAAAACCAGTAAGTACTCATATGACTACCAACTGTAAACTATCAAAGAATGATGAATCTGCATTTGTTGATGAGACACTTTACCGATCCATGATTGGAAAGTTGCAATATGTTGTTCACAGCAGGCCAGACATAGCACATGCAGTAGGTATAGTTGCAAGATTCTCTGTAGATCCTAAGGAAACACACATGACAGCAATCAAGAGAATTTTTAGATACTTGAAAGGCACTAAGAATTATGGTTTAGTATATTAGAAAAAGAATGATTTTGATTTAAAAGTTTATACTGATGTTGATTGGGTAGGCAACATTGATGATAGAAAAAGAACAAGTGGAGGAGCTTTCTTTTTAGGAGAAAGACTAGTGAGTTGGCTTAGCAAGAAACAGGGATGTGTTTCACAGTCAATAGCAAAAGTTGAATACGTTGTTGTAGCATTAAATTGCACCAACATAGCATGGATCAAACAACTGCTAGAAGGTATAAATGAGAAAGTTACGGAGCCAGTAACTATATTCTGTGACAATACTAGTGCCATTAACATTTCAAAGAATCTTGTTATGCACTCTAAGACAAAGCACATCTCTATCAAATATCATTATCTTGGAGAAGAATCTCAAGAGAAGAAAGTGGTGTTGGAGTATGTTAGCACAAAGGAACAAATAGCAGATATCTTCACCAAGCCACTACCAAGGGACATTTTTGAGTATCCTAGATGTAAGTTAGGGGTCCTACCCCAATCTTCTACTCATTGATCAAGTTCAGTGAAAGCATCAATTCGATGACCCTACATAATATCTTTTAGGAGTTACTGTTGATTTACACACTTTAGGATGTTTTCTAAAGGTGTGTCGGAAACAATATAGGAAATAATATAGGGAACAGGAATTGAAGACATAAATACTCTAACCAAGACTAAAGTTGACACATAACAACAGAAAATCATTTCATACAAGAAGAAATTATGTTTAAGTTCTTTACTTTTTGGCATTGTTGTCAAAAGGGGGAGAAGACTGGAGGAGAAGACTTGAAAAGATTGGAGAAAATCAGAAAAGAAAGAGGAGAAGACTAATGTATTGGAGAGAATTCTGATGACAGAAGGAGAGCATTTTAGCACAGCAATCCAAATCAATTAGGTCAAATCAATTGGTTTTGCCATCAATGCCAAATGGGGAGATTGTTGGCATTTGGCATTATAACAGACAAGGAGAGATTGTTGGCATTTGAATAAGGTTCTTGAGAAGGTTGTTGATGATTATGGATATAACTGATTAAGGATGTTTACTGTCTTAATATTATTATTTTTTCATTGATGTCAAGAAATTGATTTTATAATTCAGTATGATGTTGCCATATCTTGAGAAGTATGATTTGATGAGTATAAAGATGTCGGTAAAAGACACAGAAAGAATATGATGAATAAGGGGAGAAATAAGTTATTCAATGGGCAACTATTACCAAGCTAGACAATGATGAGATCATGATGTTTAGATTGTTTTGATATCATACATATGTTATCGATTGAAAGGTTAATACTATACTATGTTACCAAGCAAAGAACCTAGTCAGTAAACCACAAGGAACCTAGTCGGTAAACCCTAAGGTTATCTCTATTGGCTAATGAAGGCAAAATGTCTACTGAGTGAAGTTTAGTATTCACCGAGTTGTAACTGAGTTGTAACCGAGCTGTAACAGGATACATTAAATGATTACATGCATTATTTAATGAAGGAAGTTGATAAGCTGGCTATGATTAAATCATTGGTATGTCATGAAGGAAATTTATTAAAGAATCTATGGAAAAGGAAAATCGGCAAGAAGATCTACAACTTAGATTGAACCACAATACCCTAGCACAAGTTCCAAGAAATGTATGCAAGTTCTGAGGCAGGGTAAAACATTTTCAGATCGAAGGATACATTGAACCTAGACAAAGTTTGAAGATCTGATGGCTATGATTGATCATGGGAAATGTGATCAAAGAGATTAAGCGGTTGGTGAATTGTTTATAAATAGGGAACTATGGCTGAAAAATGCATACGGGCAAGTGTATGTACAAGGATGCTACAAAGTGATTACCGAGTACAGAAGCTTAGAGATCTATTTTGAGTAACAAAGTATAAACCCCAGCAAATGGACAAGATTAGTTCTATGTCTATATTGTATTGAGCAAATAAGAATCTACTTTAGCATTTTAGATGTGAAGTTGTAGATAGATTTTTATTACTATTGTTTAGTGAAGTAACAAAAAATCTCTTAACCGAGTGGACTTAACAGTCTTATTTGTAAAACCCTCTAGCAAGGTGACATTTTGATTGAGTGTTTGAAATCCTTTAACAAGGTCACTTCTAACAAGGTGAAGATCCTAATAGATCTAAGGGAAATCCCTTAACCGGGTCACATCTAGCAATGTGTTTTTTAATCTTTAATAGCATTTTCTTTTAACCGATCATACTCTAGAAGAGTATATTTCTTAGTGGGTCTGAAACCCCACAGTGGTTTTTCCCTATTTGGGTTTCCATGTTAAATCTGGTGTTATGAGTGTTATGATGTTCATATGCTTTTAAGTTTGCATGTTTAGCAGTTTTGGTTATATTACTGAAGTATATGTTACCAAGTTTGAATCTAATGTTTTTATGAAAGATTAAGTTTTTATGATTCACCCCCCCCCCTCCCATCTTATTAGCTAGACATCTATACTTATCTTTAAGTATCAGAACTATCAATTGGTATCAGAGCTTTAGACTTTGGAAAGAAAAGTTTAAAGGTACTTGAGGAAAAGATCCAAAGATGTATAAGAGGGATGCACCGAAGCTGAACAAGTCAAGTTTCTCTACATGGCAGAAAAGGATGAAGCTGCACCTATCATGAGTTGGAGAATATGTTGTATATTATCTAGAGAATGATTTCATCACATTGAGCACCTAGCCATTGACTATAGAAGAGATGAAAGCAAAGCAAGAACATATCCAAGCATTGATTGAAATAACATCTGCATGGACCTATTCAGAGTTTAATGATCTAGAAGGCTGCAATGATGCAAAGGCAATGTGGGACAAGCTCATATCTGTGTATGGAGGAGATGAACATATTCAAAGAGCAAAAGTGGATAGTCTAAGAGGACAACTTGAATCTATGAGGATGGATGAAGGTGAGAACATAACCCAATATAGTACAAGACTAAAGGAGATTGTCAATCAAATCAAAGGAGCAAGCAGAACTATTGAAGAAAAGCATATAACAAGTAAGTTGTTAAGAACCCTTCTACCAGCTTATGCAATCCAAGTCTCTGCAAATCAATGAATTGAGGTCTGTACCTAATATGCCAGTTTCTTTAGATGCTACTATTGGTAAGCTACATGCATTTGAGTTAAGTAACTTTGATAATAGTGGGTCATAGGTAAATAAAGTTGAATCTGCATTTAGTTCTTTTCATATTGGTGAATCTGATGAATACAATGATAGAATGAGTAAGTACACTAAAGGGGATCACAGTGGAGCAAGTGAAAGATTTCGCAAGAACATGGAGGAAGTACACAAACTGTATGAGGAAATCAGAAAGCAAGAAGAGTTTGAAGCACTATTAGCCGGAAGGTTACCGAGAGGCAAAGGTGAGTATAAAGGAAAACTACCTTTGGAATGTTTCAATTGTGATAAGATAGGACATATGGCTTCTAACTGTCCTGACAAAGATTCTACTGAAAAGAGAGATTACCGAGATGATAAATAGAAAGATAATCATTACAGAGGACACCGAGACTTCAGAAGAAGAGATAGAAAGTCATGCTTAATAGCCAATGAGGAATCCAATGATGATAAATCAGATGAAACTGATTCAGAGGAAGTAGTTTATGTGGCTATCAAAGATGGATCAGATGAAGAAACATATGAAGAAAAAGCCCTTATATCTCACATAAATATTAATGATTCTTGGATCATAGATAGTGGATGCTCACACCACATGACAGGTGATAAACATAAGTTTGTTATGCTAGAAGACTATGATGGAGGCTATGTAAGATTTGGTAATGATGCACCATGTCCTGTAAGAGGTAAAGGATCCATAACACCTATTGACAATGCAAGATGCAATGATTTTTATTGGGTTGAAGGCTTGAGATACAATTTGTTGAGTGTAGCATAGCTAAACAATATAGGATACCGAATAGAATTTCAGAAAGGAATTGTCAAAGTTCATGACAAGCGTGGAATGTTAGCAGCTACTGGGACACAAACAAAAGGTAACACATTTCACCTTGACTCAACTCAGAATAAATGTTTGTATGCAAAGATAGATGATACCTAGTTATGGCATAAAAGGTTTTGTCATGTAAATTTTCATAATCTGATCAAAATAAGCAAGAAGCACCAAGTAAGAGGTCTACCGAGTTTGGAAAAACTTGAGAATGCTATGTGCCAAGGATACCAGATGGGTAAAATGACAAGATCAAGCATTACAAGTAAGTCTTACACTTCTAAGGGAATTTTAGATCTTGTGCACACTGATCTTTGTCGTCCTATGAAAGTTCAAAGTTATTATGGTGATAAATACTTTATACTATTTGTGGATGATTACTCAAGGATGATGTCAGTAATGTTTTTAAAAGAAAAATCAGAAGCTTTTCAAATGTTTAAATGGTACAAGGCAAGAGTTGAAAAGGAAATAGGAAGACAACTAAAATGTCTTAGATCAGATAGAGGAGGAGAGTTCACATCTGATGAGTTCAATTTATTCTGCAATGATCATGGTATAAAAAGACAAGTCTCTGCACCGAGAACTCCACAGCAAAATGGAATATTTGAGAGAAGAAATAGATCTATTGTGGATTGTGCCAGAACCCTGATGATTGAAAAGAAAGTGCCACAAACATTTTGGAGAGAAGGAATAAGCACTACAGTTTTGTAAAGCGGAAAAATATCGAACCCTAGGTGTTCCCCCCCACTCCAAGGAGAGAGAAGGAGGTCACTAGGATTGACGGTTTTCACTTAGGAGAGACTTTACATTCAAAAGAGGGGTTGAAACCCACAAGATCTAATCCCACACAATGCAAGATTGGATTCTAAATGAGTTTCAGGGGTTAAAATAGCAAGGCTACCCTCTTTTGTAAAGAATGTAGATAGAAGGATTGAGCTAGGAATGCATGTAAAGTGAGAAAGATTTGCTTATAAATAGAGATAGGAATATAGGATGAAGCTGCGGACCTGGAATTAGCAGTAAAATGTTGAGACGACACTATCCTGCAAATTTGAGTGAAAGTTGACGGGACGATGGTACCCGGCGTGTACACGGTCCTCTAAAAAATCCGCGAAACGAAGGGGGATCTGTTCATCTCTGCACAAGGGTTCCAGATCTTCAATTACAGCTACGTACCTGCAACCTACACACAGAAAAGAGAGGATGATTTGGGGGTTAGGGATTAGGGGTTTGCCTTTAGGTCAAACCCCAGTTTTGGAATTAACCAAGAAATGAGAATGCTGTAAATGTAAATGTTTGTAATGTAATAAAGTACTGATACCTTGTTGTAAGAATGTTTGTATTCTTACATGCAAAGGTGTAAATGTTGTTGTATGTTGTATGTTGTAAGTGATCTCCTCTTCAATGGTTGAATCCTTGTCTTGAATGCCACACTTAGCCTTGAATGGAGACTTAGAATGCTCAATTGCTTGAAGGAATGCTTGAATGCTTGAATGCTTGAATGTTTGAATGTTTGCCTAGCGCTTCCACCTCTTGTACACATATCTCCTTCCTCCTCAAAATGGGAGAGGAAATGTAGTTTATATACTTGCCAATTAGGGTTGAAAGACTGATTTTTCCGACCTTGGGTCGACTTAGCAACCTTATTTTCCAATTTGCAAACTTAAAGACCCGAAGCCCCATAAGAGACTGGGCCCAAAATAGGGCCAGGGATCAGGGCACTGGGCACCATGGTCTTGGGGGACCAGGGCGCTGGGCACCATGGTCCTGAAGGACCAAGGCACTGGGCACCATGGTCCCACCTCCAGGGACAGCAGGGTGTAAGAAGGATCAGGCCAGGGTGTTGAAAAATGTAGTTTTTGATGTCATAAACAAGTTTCAGGGTCTCCATTCAGGTTCAGTGTTGCATCGCCATCATGAAGACCCAAATGTAGTCAAAATTGCAAGTGTCATAATTTTAGGACGCTACATTTAGCCCCCACTTTAGTGGGAGTATAAGCGTACGCCCATACTACTGGTAAAGTACAAGGAAACAACATTGAAAGACTTTCACCACGTCAAGGAGGCAAGATACACCAAGCCCCCAATGGACTAAGGATCTTATGACTTCGATTGACAAAGTAAAAGGGAAGATCACGAGGAAGAACCATGACTGTCAGTGGTAAGGTTCCCTCACTATGAGTCATGTAAGAAAAATACCAAAAATTTTCAAAGCAAAGCAAAGTTCGCTAAGAAATTTTCAAGTATCTTGAAGAGATATGGACAGAGTGTATGCCCCCCTACGTTAAAGTGATCGCACACACCTCAACGGGGGTGATTGCTTTAAGGTAGTGATACACATAAGAAATGAGAAAGGAAAGGAGCACGTTATCACAAAGATTTAGCCCCCAAGTGTGAGATAAACCCAAGGATAATAGACACAAAACACAAATCATGAGGTGACTTCGCTTTCCTCGGGGTCAGTATGTTGTATGATAATTCATGTATATCATATGTATGTATGCATAATTGTTCTTCATTCCCCAATCAAGGAAGGTCAACTAGAAGAAGGGAACACATGTGTCTTTTGAGTCAACATGAGAGAGACCAAAAGAGATCTCAATGCTTTGCATCATCCTCAAGTAGACAACACTAAGGACAACAAATAGAAGAATGAGAATAACACATAGAAGAAGTAACAAAAGAGAGGAGGAGAGAATCTGCTATGCTAATGAACTAGTCTAGCACATCATCCACCCCCCGATCTTGCTGATCAATATTTCGGGAAGGCAGGAAACACGCTAGAGGAGGAAGATCCAACACAGCAGATGGAGCTATCACAAGATCCAAACAAGGGCTATGTTCATGTTCCAAGCCACGTTGTTCTTGTCTAGGAGCTAGGATAAGTGCTTTAGAAAATTCGTTAGATAAATGGTTATCAATATCAACAAATTCATATTCACTATCAGAAGCAAGAGGAGTAATATTTTCATCATGAATAACATTTTCATCTATATCATCATCAAGATTTATAAAAATAGGATCTTTAACTCGCACAGGATCAAAACCATCATGCATCTTATGTTTAGGAGATTTTGGCTCAATTTTCGGTTGAGGAGAATATGGAATAATACTAGTTGAAGGTGTCTTTGGGGATTGTAAAGTTTGAGAAGCAGCTGCACAAGCTCTAAGATGATGCTTTCGTCGGCGTTCACGCGCAGAATGATTTCGTCTGGTCTTAGTAGGAAGTTGAGGAGATTGAGGAGGAGGAATGTTCTCATCCTTATCACTTGGGTGTTTAGGTTGTGGTCTCTTAGGTTGGATAATAGGAGAAGAGGAAGGTCTCTTCTCTCTATAAAAGGAAGGAGGAGGAACTACTCCATATAAAGGAGGAATATTTGGTTTAGGAAGGAGACCAAGTCCATCATGACGAGGAGGTATAGGTCTACTTTTAGAAAGTTTATTAGACATAGATATAGGCACATCCATAGGAATGGGTTGGGAATCTTCTTGAGGAAAGATATTAGTTTTATCTTTCAAAGGAAGAACTTCCTTCTCAAGAACAATAGGAATATCAAGTTTGGGTGTTCGAGGTTCACTTAGAGATAGGATCATATCTTTTTTCCACTTTTGATAAGATTTGAAAAGATGATCACTTCAAGATGGAAGAGATTGGAATTGTTTAGGCCAAAAATAATCAATAGGAACACTAGAAGTTCTTTCAGCTGGTTTAAAGAGACTATGATTGACAGTAACAACTTCACCATTATGGGGAAATTTCAAACACTTGTGTATAGGAGAAGCAATGGCTTTCATGGAAGATAGCCAAGGATGGCCTAGATTCACACAAAATTGTTCGAACGATGGAATAATAGCAAAGCTCACATCAAGGGATTTGTTATGGACCTCAATAGGTAATGTAATAGAACCAATTGCAGGAGAAGAAAATGCATCAAATAATTTCACAACCACATTTGTTTTGTCATAGATCACTTGATTTAATTGCAAAGTAAAAAGAAATTCTTCAGTAATAACATTAACCATGCAAGAAGGGTCAATAAGCACTCCACGGCAAGGTGTATTCTTGACTTTTGCAACTATATATAAAGGACCATCAGGTGCCCTGATAGTTTCATTAGAATCAAATGTGATGGAAGGTTCTTTAGGGATTTCCTGTTGCTCTACAAAGTTAATCACATTCAGAGTCATAGACACAAGACCATCAAGTGAGAAAGAGGAATCATTAGTCTCAATCACATTAGAGGTATGAGAAGGTAATGGATCAGTAAAAGTTTTAAGATTTTGATTAGGAGGAGCTACAGATGTATTGCCTTTATCATTCACTCCTGAAATAGAGATAGTATTATTATCAATCAAATCTTGAATTTTACCCTTTAAAGCAAAACATTTTTCAGTATCATGCCCAGGTTGACGATGAAATTGACAAAAAGATTTGTTATCAAAATAGGGTGAATTAATCTTTGTAGGATCGATTTGCTTTACAGGAGGGAGAGTAAGCACATTTTGTTCCAATAACTTATTCATAATACTATGCAATGATTCATTCAAAGGAGTAAACTTTCTTTCTTTCTTGAAAAACTTAGAAATAGGAGGCACACCTGATGCTGCATTCACATTGTTGTTGATGATGTTTTCATTAACAAACCCTCTGTTTGGTTTAAACTTCCCAAATGGTTGTTGACTACTATCACCCTTATCACTCGGAGCCATAGGATTTGCTTGTTCCATTTGACTCACAGTCAGTTGATAATTGTGAAGAGTTGCACACAACTGTTGGAAAGAATTAAACTTAGAAAACAAAAGTTTTTCTCTAATATCTTTTTGTAAATTAGAAATAAAGATTCTTTGAATATCATTGTCAGGTACTGGAAAAGAAATTTGAGCACACAAATGCTTATATCTACCAATGAAATCAGTCACTTTTTCTTTAACACCTTGTTTACAATGCATTAAATCAATCAAAGTAACTTTAGGACTTATATTGTTTTGAAATTGTTGAATAAAAGCATTTGCAAGTTGTTGGAAAGAAGTAATAGAATAGGAAGGCAACGAGCAATACCATTGTAGGGCCTTATCTCTTAATGTTCTAGTAAACAGTTTTGCAAGCAACCTTTGGTCATATGCAAAATCGGTACATACTGTTTGAAAGGTCTTAACATGTGTTAGAGGATCACCTTTACCATTATAAAGCTCCAATTGTGGGATTTCAACATGCTTAGGTGGGATAGCTCGAACAATGTCAAGAGAAAGTGGGCTCGCAACATCAAATGTGGGCACACTAAACTTAGATTGATTCATAGAGGCAATTTGTTGCTATAAAGAAGAGACAGTTTGTGCAAGATTGTTAATGGTCGCTTCAATCGAAGAATTCATATTAGACATGTTAGATTGTGATGGAGGTATTATGTTATTGAAAGAAGGTATTGATTGAGAGTAAGGTGGCGGGACACTATGGTGGTTAGTCATAGGAGATGATTGGAAACAAGGAACACTACCAAGAGGAATGGAATAGTTAAATGAAATGCCCCCTTGCGTCATGTTCATTTGTGGAGATGTAATAGGGACACTCATTGAAGGAATGAATGAAGAAGTCGGATTGAATGAAGGAAGAGGGTTGATTGAAGAGGAAGGATTGCCCCCATGACTGGTGATCATAGGTGGAATATTTTGTGTTGCAGTAGTCATTATTTTTGATGTAAAAGTAGGTATACTAGCAATAGAAGTTGTCAAAGGAATAGAATGATTGATTTGAGTAGGAGGTTGTGTATAACCTAAAGTTTCGGCACAACTCTTCATAGGCATCACATTAGAATCCACAATGTGTGCAATACCACGCAAGATATCAATTCCATTCTTATCACTTTGAACCATACGTTTTAGACCCTCAATTAATGAAAGAGCTTGACTATCAGGATACTCATGAGACATTCATTGCTGAAAATCATCAAATTGGTTATCCAATTTCGCAAGTTGTTCTTCAGAAACCTCATGGAGAGCTTCTTCATCATTAAGGGGATTAGAGGAATTACCCGTGTCCTCATTAAAAAGGCCATTCAAATTAGGCTCTATCTCCTCGGTAATTAAACCTTGGAAAGACTTAATTCTAAGGCTTCGTCTAACGGGAATAGTGTAAGTAGGGCTTATTGTTGTGAAACTCATGCACTAGAGAGGGAGATAAGATTTTGAATTTAGAGGTAGCAAATTTCAATAAAATCAGCCAATCTCCTAGATTTAAGCTGTTAAATGCAATCACGACAATCTCCCGAAATTTCAGAAAAAATGTTAGGGACCGCGGCGAACGGAGTGCACACGGTCCTCGCAACTTTTTTCGAAATTTTCAGAAATGAAAGTTATGATGATTTTAAAGCTAATCTGAAAAAATTAAGTGATTTCACGATTTGTAGATAGGCCAAATTAAAGTTGCAATCTCAAAATTGAACCCTACCAAGATTGTTGAAAAATGCAAAATTTGAATTTTGAAAAAGAGAGGGAAACTGAAATTTTGAATTTTATGATTTTAGAGGGAATACCAAAAGCAATGCAAGTTTTGAATTTTAAAAGTTGACTCAATTTCATGCAAAATTCAATTTTGAAAGTGGAAATCAAAGTTGTTGAAATTAAACACTTAATTTCAAAAGCCACAAACTGCAAAAATTTGAATAAAGCACTGAAATTTCGAATGAATGCCAACACACTTTTCAATTTTTGAATGATTAGAAGCCTTAATCCAAGCAATCACTAGACCAACTTTGACTTTAATTTCGAAAGTGTTAGAATTGATGAAATCAGCCAAGATTCTGGATTTTAGCAGAAAAATACAGTAAGATCTAACTCCCGAAATTTCAAAAAAAATGTCGGGGACAATGGCGCTCGGGGTGCACACGATCCTCGCAACTTTTTTCCAAATTTTCAGGGATGAAAGATATTATGATTTTGTTGCGGAATCCAAAGTTACAGCCGATTTGGAGATGTTTTGATCGGTGAAATTATCGGTCAAAGGTTGAATCAAGAGGGTTTTAAAAATTAGGGTTTTGACACTTAACCACTTAATTTTCAGAATTAAAGCACAAATATGAATTGATAATTTACAATAGAAGGATAGATCTGGAATTAGCATTAACAATTAGACATTTCACAAGCTCAATTACTAAAAAGAAAATTTAGGGTTTTTTATGCAATTAACCTCTAAAATTTTGCAAAAGATCAAACATGGAAATGTAATTAAGGAAGAAAATTTTCAGATCTAACCATGAATAATCAGAAAGGATGTTCATGTCAGGTTCACCAAAATGTAAAGCAGAAAAATATCGAACCCTAGGTGTTCCCCCCCACTCCAAGGAGAGAGAAGGAGGTCACTAGGATTGATGGTTTTCACTTAGGAGAGACTTTACATTCAAAAGAGGGGTTGAAACCCACAAGATCCAATCCCACACAATGCAAGATTGGATTCTAAATGAGTTTCAAGGGTTAAGACAGCAAGGCTACCCTCTTCTGTAAAGAATGTAGATAGAAGGATTGAGCTAGGAATGCATGTAAAGTGAGAAAGATTCGCTTATAAACAGAGATAGGAATATAGGATGAAGCTGCGGACCTGGAATTAGTAGTAAAATGTCGAGACGACGCTGTCCTGCAAATTTGAGTGAAAGTTGACGGGACGATGGCGCCCGGCGTGCACACGGTCCTCTGAAAAATCCGCGAAATGAAGGGGGATTTGTTCGTCTCTACACAAGGGTTCTAGATCTTCAATTATAGCCGCGTACCTGCAACCTACACATAGAAAAGAGAGGATGATTGGGGGGTTAGGGATTTGGGGTTTGCCTTTAGGTCAAACCCTGGTTTTGGAATTAACCAAGAAATGAGAATGCTATAAATGTAAATGTTTGTAATGTAATAAAGTACTGATACCTTGTTGTAAGAATGTTTGTATTCTTACATGCGAAGGTGTAAATGTTGTTGTATGTTGTATGTTGTAAGTGATCTCCTCTTCAATGGTTGAATCCTTGTCTTAAATGCAACACTTAGCCTTGAATGGAGACTTAGAATGCTCAATTGCTCGAAGGAATGCTTGAATGCTTGAATGTTTGAATGTTTGCCTAGCGCTTCCGCCTCTTGTATGCATATCTCCTTCCTCCTCAAAATGGGAGAGGAAATGTAGTTTATATACTTGCCAATTAGGGTCGAAAGACTAATTTTTCTGACCTTGGGCTGACTTAGCAACCTTATTTTCCAGTTTGCAAACTTAAAGACCCGAAGCCCCATAAGAAACTGGGCCCAAAATAGGGCCAGAGACCAGGGCGCTAGGCGCCATGGTCCCACCTCCAGGGATAGCAGGGTGCAAGGAGGATCAGGCCAGGGTGCTGAAAAATGCAGTTTTTGATGTCATAAACAAGTTTCGGGGTCTCCATTCAGGTTCAGTGTTGCGTCACCATCGTGAAGACCCAAATGCAGTCGAAATTGCAAGTGTCGCAATTTTAGGACGCTACAAGTTTATACCCTGAACCGAGTGCAACTGAAAAAAGGTTCTTTGAAGACACCATATGAAATCTAGTATGACAAGAAACCTAATATAAGTTATTTTAAAATCTTTGGAAGTAGATGCTATATACACAAGGATGATAGAAATGGCAAGTTTGATCAGAAAAGTGAAGAAGGAACATTTCTTGGTTATTCTTCTAGAAGTAAAGTATTTAAATGTCTGATCAAATCATCTAACAAAATAGTAGAAAGTGCAAATGTGAAAATTGATGAATTTGCAGAAAGAAATGATGAAGGAAATTCCAAGGAACCAGAAGATTATGATGAATTTGTCTATGTTCAACCAACAAGTCCTACCGAGAAACCTGCAGAAGGAAATGAAGAAAGTATCCAGTTACCGAGTGATGAAGAAGAACATACAGAGCCTACCGAGCCCATATTAGCCAAATATGTAAGACAATGTCATGCACCAAGTCAGATTATAGGAGATAAGGATGATGCAGTGATGACAAGGAACAAACTGAGATAGAACACATGTCTGATATCTGAATTTGAACCGAGAATAGTGAAAAAGGCATTTAATAGTGAAGATTGTATAAATGCTATGACAGAAGAGATTGATCTGATCAAGAAGAATGACACATGGACACTGGTCCCAAGACCAAAGGACAAAAATGTAATCGGTACAAAATGGATTTTCAGAAACAAGTTGAATGAAAAAGGAGAGGTCATTTAAAATAAAAGAAGACTAGTTTGCAAATGTTATGCCCAAGAAGAAGGAATTGATTATGGTGAAACTTTTGCACCTACAGCAAGACTTGAAGGAGTAAGAACATTGTTGGCATATGCTGCTTACAATAATTTTAAGGTATATCAAATGGATGTCAAATCTGCATTTCTGAATGGTATATTAGAAGAAGAAGTTTTTATTGAACAACCTGAAGGATTTGCTGATGACAATAATAAAGATCAGATATGTAAATGTAACAAAGCTTATTATGGTCTGAAACAAGCATCGAGAGCATGTTATGAAAGATTGCACTCTTATTTGATTAAGATTGGTTTTATAAGGACAAGTGAGAACAACAATATTTACATGAAGAATGATAAAAATGGAATACTGATCTCAACCATATTTGTTGATGATATTATATTTTGTGGAAATGACTCTCTATGTAAGAAATTTGGAAATGAAATGAGCAAAGAATTTGAGATGTCATTAATCAGTGAGATAAAGTATTTTATAGGTTTACAGATACTGCAAATGAAAGATGAAATTTTCATTACTCAATCCAAGTATATAAAAGAAATCTTGAAGAAATTTGGAATGGAGGATTCAAAACCAGTAAGTACTCCTATGACTACCAACTATAAACTATCAAAGAATGATGAATCTGCATCTATTGATGAGACACTTTACCGATCCATGATTGGAAAGTTGCAATATGTTGTTCACAGCAGGCCAGACATAGCATATGCAGTAGGTATAGTTGCAAGATTCTCTGCAAATCCTAAGGAAACACACATAACAGCAATCAAGAGAATTTTTAGATACTTGAAAGGCATTGAGGATTATGGCTTAGTATATCAGAAAATGAATGATTTTGATTTGAAAGTTTATACTGATGCTGATTGGGTAGGCAACATTGATGACAGAAAAAGAACAAGTGGAGGAGCTTTCTTTTTAGGAGAAAGACTAGTGAGTTGGCTTAGCAAGAAACAAGGATGTGTTTCACAGTCAACAGCAGAAGCTGAATACGTTGTTGCAGCATTAAATTGCACCAACATAGCATGGATCAAACAACTACTGGAAGGTATAAATGAGAAAGTTACGGAGCCAGTAACTATATTCTGTGACAATACTAGTGCCATTAACATTTCAAAGAATCTTGTTATGCACTATAAGACAAAGCACATCTCTATCAAATATCATTATCTTAGAGAAGAAGCTTAAGAGAAGAAAGTGGTGTTAGAGTATGTTAGCACAAAGGAACAAATAGTAGATATCTTCACCAAGCCACTACCAAGGGACATTTTTGAGAATCTCAGAGGTAAGTTAGGGGTCCTACCCCTATCTTCTACTCACTAACCGAGTTCGGCGAAAGCATCAATTCGATGACTCTAAAGAATATCTTTTAGGAGTTGATGTTGATTTACACAGTTTAGGATGTTTTCTAAAGGTGGGCAGGAAACAATATAGGAAATGATACAGGGAACAGGAATTGAAGACATAAATGCTCTGACCGAGACTAAATTCGACACATAACAATAGAAAATCACTTCATACAGGAAGAAATTATGTTTAAGTTCTTTACTTTTTGGCATTATTGTCAAAGGGGGAGAAGACTGGAGGAGAAGATTGGAGAAGACTGGAGAAAAGAAGAAAAGAAAGAGGAGAAGACTAATGTATGGGGGAGAATTCTTATGACAGAAGGAGATCATTTCAGCACAGTAATCTGAATGAATTAGGTCAAATCAATTGGTTTTGCCATCAATGCCAAATGGGGAGATTATTGACATTTGGCATTATAACAGACAGGGAGAGATTGTTGGCATTTCAGTAAGGATATTGAGAAGGTTGTTGATGATTATGGATATAACTGATTAAGGATGTTTACTGTCTTAATATTATTATTTTGTCATTGATGTCAAGAAATTAATTTTCTAATCCAGTATGATGTTGCCATATCTTGAGAATTATGATTTGATGAGTATAAAGATGTCGGTAAAAGACACAGAAAGAATATGATGAATAAGGGGAGAAATAAGTTATTCAATGGGCAACTATTACCAAGCTAGACAATGATGAGATCATGATGTTTAGATTGTTTTGATGTCATACATATGTTATTGATTGAAAGGTTAATACTATACTATGGTACCGAGTAAAGAACCTAGTCGGTAAACCCCAAGGAACCTAGTCAGTAAACCCTTTAAAGGTTATCGCTATCAGTTAATGAAGGCAGAATGTCTACCGAGTGAAGTTTAGTATTCACCGAGTTGTAACCGAGCTGTAACAGAATACATTAAATGATTACATGCATTATTTAATGAAGGAAGCTGATGAGTTGGCTATGATTAAATGATTGGTATGTCATGAATGAAGTTTGTTAAAGAATCTATGGCAATGGAAAATCAATAGGAAGATCTACAGCTTAGATTGAACTGCAATACCCTAGCACAAGTTCCAAGAAATGTATGCAAGTTCTGAGGCAGGGTAAAACATTTTTAGATTGAAGGATACATTGAACCTAGACAAAGTTTGAAGATGCGATGGCTATGATTGATCATGGGAAATGTGATCAAGGAGATTAAGCAGTTGGCGAATTGTTTATAAATAGGGAACTATTGATGAACAATGCATGCAAGCAAGTGTATGCACAGGGATGCTACATAGTGATTACTGAGCATAGAAGCTTGGAGATCTATTTTGAGTAACAGAGTATAGAGCCCAGCAGATGGACAAGATTAGTTCTATGTCTATATTGTATTGAGCAAATAAGAATCTACTTCAGCATTTTAGATGTGAAGTTGTAGATAGATTTTTATTACTGTTATTTAGTGAAGTAATAGAAAATCTCTTAACCGAGTGGACTTAACAGTCTTATTTATAAAACCCTCTAGCAAGGTGACATTCTGATTGAGTGTTTGAAGTCCTTTAACAAGGTCACTTCTAACAAGGTGAAGATCCTAACAGATCTGAGGGAAATCCCTTAACCGGGTCACATCTAGCAATGTGTTTTGTAATCTTTAATAGGATTTGCTTTTAACCAAGCATACTCTAGAAGAGCATATTTCTTAGTGGGTCTGAAATCCCATATTGGTTTTTCCCTATTTGGGTTTCCACGTTAAATGTGGTGTTATGA
Source organism: Cryptomeria japonica (assembly GCF_030272615.1). Taxonomy (NCBI): domain Eukaryota; kingdom Viridiplantae; phylum Streptophyta; class Pinopsida; order Cupressales; family Cupressaceae; genus Cryptomeria; species Cryptomeria japonica. The sequence goes on from NC_081408.1 coordinate 297,725,877, forward strand.
GTGTTATGATGTTCATATGCTTTTAAGTTTGCATGTTTAGTAATTTTGGTTATATTACTGAAGTATATGTTACCGAGGTTGAATCTGATGTTTTTATGAAAGATGAAGTTTGTATGATTCACCCCCCCCTCTCTCATCTTATTAGCTAGACATTTGTACTTATCTTTAAGTATCAAAACTATCACCTAAAACAAATGTAGGTGGACCCTGAAGGTAATGAGAAGTACCTTTCCATAATGAATCTGAAAAATCAAGTCCAATGACTGGTTTAACAGGAGCTTTTGATTTTGAATCTAATGGAAGTTGTACATCAAGTGGCTACCAAATTCCTTCTCCTCTGGGACCTAGACCACCACCTTCAAAACCCATTTTTTCCACAATGTTTGCCCCTTTGCTATATTTTTCTTTCATTGACTCATTGACTCCACCTAATATTTTAGGGACTTTTGTAGTTGTTGGAGTGGGCTCAACCTCATACTCATCATCATCTTCACTCATGTCATATGATGTTGTGGGATGATCCATATTCCACAAGTCCTAAACTCTTCATCCTCATCGATGGTATCAAATTCCGCACTGGTCTTTGGTTCACCGAGATTCTTCCTCATAGTCCAAAAATCATTTATTTTGGTTTGAGTCCAATAACTCTCTTTACATTCTTGCATAATTGATTTAGGAATAGATTTGTTAGATGGATTAGCATATTTTTGGTAGAAATTGTAGGACCTCCTATTTTGGATACCTCAGCCCTCCTCTGTTGTCTTCTGTGTGTACAATGCCATAATTTGTGGTGACATTTCTACTGTTGAAATGTTATTGTCAGCGGCAATTTTCTCCATCTCTTTTTTTACCTCATCCCAAGAGTCCATATTTCTAAGCTTTTCTAGCAATGGTTTACTTTCATGTTGACATAACGCTAAAGAGCTCCCATTTTTCTTAAACCTTGCTTGAACTACACCAATTGGATCATACTGCCAGAGACCCTCATCACCAAAGCTAAAAACTATCAAAAAATCATGTGCCACATTGAATGCTTTTCTCTCAAATGTGAACCATCCACATGAGAAAGGCAAGGAAGGAAATATGCTCTTCTTTTGCTAACCATGGAAGTGCCTATATGTGCTCTCCAACTGCCGTACATATTCCAATGCAAATACCCTCTCTGTCACATGTATTGGAAGTCTATATGGTTTTACTGTTGATCTGTCAATTTGGACGTTTGAGTTTTGTGCTTCAAACCTTAGGTTCAAAAAATGAGCAAATTCTCCCACATTTATGGATAGAATTTCCTCTTTTGTATTTTTATTGACAATTGCTTTTTTATCTTCATCATAATTTTCAGCGCAGAGCATGACAAAATCAGGATAAGGGAATACTTCAAGTAACACCATGCTTCCCAATCTAGCATCCCACGATGCGATTTTATTTGTTCTTAGTTTTAACATTCAGTTGAAAATAGTAATTTTGCCCTAGATGGATCTACCATCCTATTAGACAATGCATATCTAATATCTATGATACGCTTTTCACTATGGATAGCAGGGTCATAAATATCATGGTATTCATCAGTGAAACCTGGTGTTTTAACCAGTTCGGTTAGGTACATTTTTTTTTCACTTGGCTTCCTATTAAACTACTGCTTCCCATTTTCCCCATCATTGTTATTGTTAATAATTCAAAATAATGCTAGATACAAACCTGAAAATTCTAACCCTCAAATTGGACCACCAGATTAAAAAAATTAAAAAAGGCGGGATGTGATCTAGATTTTACCCGAAATTTCTATTTCACTAGATTGGTGCAGACAGTCTCTATTGCACCTTGCATTCCTCAATCTAGTAGTTGTTTCTGAATCTCCCTTGACTTACTGGATTGTCCATGAAATGAAATACAATTATGATTTATGAGTCACTTATTTTGAAAACTCTGAAAAGTACAAAAGTAATACTTAGGGAAAAATATCTAGAATCATGTTGTAATTTTATTAATTATTATTAATATCTATTCGTCATCAAAGGACAAAACATTCATTACTTCAGTCTAAATTCTGAGGACATTAAATTTAAAATGTTCAATTCTGGGTGAAGTTCTCACAAATGTGTTCACTTCCCACATTCAAGTTGAAATCCACCCTAAGTCGTTGATCTTTTCTCATCCAACGAACGATGGTACCCATTGTCAGATGTCGTGGGTCCCATGACTTCTGCCATTTTTTGGGCACGTCACCTTACTCATGTCACTTTTCAAGACTATTTTTTAAGTTTGTTTAATCATTTTAAACTTCGGCCCGAAAAAGAGCTTTATATACTTAATTATAGTTAATTAAATTTAAAACGTTCAATTCTCGGCGAAGTTATCACAAATGTGTTCACTTCTCACATTCAGGCCGAAATCCACCCTAAGTCATTGATCTTTGCTCATCCAATGGATGATGGTACATGTTGTCAGATGTCATGGGTCCCATGACTTCTACCATTTTTCGGGCACGTCACCATACTAGTGTCACTTTTCGGGACTATTTTTTAAGTCTATTTAATCATTTTAAACTTCCGCTCAAAAAAGAGCTTTATAGACTTAATTATATTTAATTTAATTGAAAATGTTCAATTCTAGGTGAAGTTCTCACAAATGTGTTCACTTCCCACATTCGGGGCAAAATCCACCATAAGTCATTGATCTTTTCTCATCCAATGGATGATGGTACCTGTTGTTAGATGTCGTAGGTCCCATGACTTCTGCCACTTTTTGGGCACCTCACCATACTTGTGTCACTTTTCAGGATTGTTTTTTAAGTCTTTTTAATCATTTTAAACTTCCGCCCGAAAAAGAGCTTTATAGACTTAATTATATTTAATTAAATTTAAAACATTCAATTCCAGACGAAGTTCTCACAAATGTGTTCACTTCCCACATTCAGGTTGAAATCCACCCTAAGTCGTTGATCTTGCTCATCCAATGGATGATGGTACCTGTTGTCAGATGTCATGGGTCTCATAACTTCTGCCATTTTTTGGGCATGTCACCATACTCATGTCACTTTTCGAGACTATTTTTTAAGTCTATTTAATCATTTTAAACTTCCGCCCGAAAAAGAGCTTTATAGACTTAATTATATTTAATTTAATTTAAAACGTTCAATTCTGGGTAAAGTTCTCACAAATGTGTTCACTTTCCACATTTGAGCCGCAATCCACCCTAAGTCGTTGATCTTTTCTCATCCAATGGATGATGGTACCTGTTGTCAGATGTCGTGGGTCCCATGACTTCTACCACTTTTTGGGCACCTCACCATACTCGTGTCACTTTTCGGGACTGTTTTTTAAGTTTGTTTAATCATTTTAAACTTTCACCTGAAAAAGATTTTTATAGACTTAATTATATTTAATTAAATTTAAAACGTTCAATTCTGGCCAAAATTCTCACAAATGTGTTCACTTCCCACGTTTGGGCCAAAATCCACCCTAAGTCATTGATCTTTGGACATCCAATGGACGATGATACCTGTTGTCAGATGTCATAGGTCCCATGACTTCTGCCATTTTTTGGGCACGTCACCATACTTGTGTCACTTTTCGGGATTGTTTTTTAAGTTTGTTTAATCATTTTAAACTTCCGCCTGAAAAAGAGCTTTATAGACTTAATTATATTTAATTAAATTTAAAACGTTCAATTTTGGGTAAAGTTCTCACAAATGTGTTCACTTCCCACATTCGGGCTGAAATCCACCCTAAGTCGTTGATATTTTCTCATCCAACGGATGATGGTACCTATTGCCAGATGTCGTGGGTCCCATAATAAGAGACATTTAAAGATGTGCAATAGTTTGAGATAACTATTAAATATAATGTTAATATTATTTGTAAAAATATAAAATTCAAAAATAGTATAGAACATGAAACTTAGTTTCTAGAATAAATAAAATAACTAAATAAAAATATAAATTTTGATATACAATTGGAAAGGTAAAAGTTTAATATAAAAAAGAAAACATTCAATATTAAATCTAAAATATTAATTTAAAGTTTAACAAAATTCTTTTAAAATATGTTTACGATATATAATTTTTAAAAATAGTTTAAAATATATATATAAAAGTTCAACATAAATTTAGTGTAATATAAATTTTAATTTAATTTAATTTAATAAATAAATAAAGACTAAATATATATATGAAAGTTCAACATAAATTTAGTTTAATATAAATTTTAATTTAATATAATTTTAATTTAATTTAGTTCAAATTAATTTAATAAACAAATAAAGACTATAAAAAAATTATATGATTGTATTTACAACAAAGTTTATAGCCTCTATGAAAAATCCACCCTAAGTCGTTGATCTAATTGAGTCTAATCATGTTCTCTAATTGAGTCTAGAATCTTGAATTTTCTTCTAATGACCTTGGCCTTGAGTCTAATAATGTGGTGAACCTTATTAATAAACCTGCACCTCCTCAAGGCCTATGCAATATGCATTACCTTTGATCCTAGTGAGACTATTGAAATTTGAAACACCTGATGGCCCACTATAAGTCTATATATCACCTGCAAAGATCAAAGACATACTCTCACGAGGGGTTCTCATTGATGATTGATCCAACATGTATGGTGAATGTAATAAGTTAAGAATATATTTATACTTTACAATTGTATGAAGTAACATATTGACATGATAAATTTGATTTAGTGGTTAAGATCTTAGATGGTTTCTCTTGTCCTACTATAGGTTCTATTACTCTTCCCGTTAAGGTTGGTACTAAGTGCTTAGCTATCATTTTTGCTATCATTCCTAAATCCTACTTTAGATCAATTTTGTGTGAAGTTGGGGCATCCTTGCCCTTGGTTCTCTTCCATGAAAGCGATCCCATCTACCCTTAATAAATGTCTCAAATTTCTTCATTATGACAAAATCTTAACTATAAATCATAGCATGTACCCAGTACCAACACATGCATGCACTAGTTCAAAACTTCAACAACAAGTAAGTTGGACTTTTAGTTTTAATTCACTTGTTTTTTGCGAGATAAACTTCTTTTTTTATATATTTATTAAATTATAATCAACCATAATCAATGTACAAAAAATTAATGGAACGAACTAATTTGTTTTTTATAATATTAAATATAGAGGAAGAAGCATTACATAAAAAATATCATGGTATTAAATTTATTTTCATTGTTTAACAAAATATTGAAATAACGTAGCTCATAGACAAAAAGCATTTTAAAAACTTTCATTCATAAAAATGAAATAGAATTATAGAAAGCATTTTTATATCCATAAGACTCTAAGAGGCAAACTGAAACAAACTAGAATTTGAAAAATTATTAATATTTATGCTTTGGAAATTTATAATTTTTATGTCTGAGACTTGAGTCCCTCAAAAACTTAAAATCCAAAATGAGTGAGCCACTGAGCCTGTGAGGTTTCAAGGACATAGGCAAAAAAAACTACTAGGGGGTCGAGGCTAGGGAACAAGTAGTGGATGGTTTACAACTTTACCCTAAGAATTTGGCCCTCTTCCATGTAGAATTCTTTAGAAAGCATAAGCTGAGAGAATTTTTCAAGCCACATGTAGTTTGGAAAGTCGTCCAAGAGCAACCATTTCCAGAGAAAGTCCCTACCAATTCGTGCCCATTTCATGTGATGTGTCAAGTGCTCTGCATTCAAGTTCAGAAGAAACGGTTGCCTAGCCGCTAGCACTATTTGGTCAGGGAGAAGAAGCTTGGATAATTCACCCATCCAAGGGATCCCCACCCCTACTTCTCTAAGGATGACAACAGTAATGCCATCTCCAAGGAAGTCTTCCTTAAAAACCTTCCTCAACAGCATCAACATATCCACCTTGTCTCCTCTGAGGTCTAGAAGAGATGCCAAGAACTGGGATGTAATGTCAATGTTAACACGGTATCTATTTTCATTTTGCAGAAACTCTCTGCCCAGCACCATCCGCATGGCCTCATTGGTGAATGACCCAACTTCCTTGTAGACTGATTGGAGGGTTGGGTCTCTAATGGAGCCCAGAAAGGCCCTCTGGTCCTCTACAGAAATGCTTCTCAAGCTAATGGGAGTGTCCATCTTGAGAAATTAGATTAACAAATTAAACAACCTAAGCCTATAAACCTAAACCAGAGGAAGAATTTAAATATCGTGAGCTCCAATGATTTATCTACCAAATGGCAAAGTCTAATTGAAGATGAAAGAAGCAGAGATAGTATATAAATAGTTGAAGCTCTTGATTATAATAATTACTTCCCTAACCGTATTAATTGCTTTAATTTTTTAAAATCTTTCGTATCTCTACAAATCTTTCCCATAAATGCACTAGTGTACGAAATTGGAACCAACTATAAACCAGTACCAAGTTAGCAAGTACCACATTGGAAGTCGTGGGGACATAGTGGATTGCAGTTAGTGAATAGATATATATTAAATGACCAAAATTATCGATCGTGATTCATGACATTTGATACATGTCTATTGAATCCAATTCCATTCTAGGCACTTTCTGGTGAGCTATGTTCTTTTCAGAAAATTGGGCTGAAATAAAACTTCAGCCATTGATTAACGATCATCAAACGGTTTAAAATCATTGATGGATTTTAGGTATGTGTCACCCTTCACATGTCAAATAGATCGCACTTATTAATACATCATGCAAAGTCCAGACTCAATGTGATGTGATGTGCCTTGTCTATTAATGGCAATGAATTCGTGAAATCGTCAATAAATTATATATTTTCCATAATTAACAAAATATTCGACAAAACAAATTAAATAATTTTCAAGTGGTGGATAAAAATCACCAGTACATTTAAATAATTTTTCCTTCAGAGTAAAATTTTCACCCATACAATTATATATTTGTTCCAAAAAACTAAAAAAAAAATTAAATAATATTTATTGCTAATTAAATAAAAAAATCTTATATATACATACGCCGAGAGAGAAAAAATAGAGAGCAAGTTGCAGGAGGTCACCCGCGACAAGTAGAGTGATGTTGTGAAGGACAATAACTCAAGGAAATCTGTCAAATGGTGAACCCTGGAGGTCGATTGGGATGAGTACGGTGTTAAACAGACCGAGTCTGAAGAGAGCGATGGTAACATCGGCAGGAATACAAACTGTTACACAGAAGCGGGAAAGGATTATTCTACAGGCGATTTTGAAATTGATCTATCTGAATGTATTGAAAATGAGAAGGTGATCATCGACCAGCATGCGATCATTGCTAAATTTTTAGGGCCAAAACTGTCAAGAAAATAAATTCTTGCCTGGGTATTGAAACAATGGGAGAGGAGCATAATGGTAAAATTTCTTTCAAAGGGTTTCTTTGTGGAGGTATTTACAAATGAGGAGGATAGAGACCACATCATCACCCTCCAAAACTAGTTTCGAAATAATCATCCCTTCTACATACAGCCATGGTCTCTGAACTTTGACCCTACTTTGATGGTGGCGTATGATAAACCAGTGTGGATTCGCTTGTACAATTTTCCCATTGAATATTGGAATGAGGCTTGCCTGGAAATAATCAGAAGATCCCTTGTCATGTTATTAGACATTGACAAAGAAATTATCAAGGGAGACCTAGACACATACGTTAGACTCAGAATTGCAGCCATAAAGACAATACCTTCTTCAATTATGCCTCGCACCGTGGGTGGGAATTGGAAACAACAAATTGAAATTGAGAAAGAAATTGGGGTTTGTTCATGATGTGGAAGCAAATTTCACAATGCCAGCAAATGCAGACTATTTGTAAGAAAGGCATACGAGAATAAGTGTGGAAGACTAAAGAAAAAACACAAGTTCAGGAAACCCTTCTTTTAGAAGGCCCTAAAATTAGTAAAAGTAAGGATAATCAAGATGCCAGTTCAGATATCCCCATCAAAGATCCCTCAATGGATGGAAATCTAATTTCAAACAATCACATAGTGGTGTATCCAGTTGATGAACCTGTTGTGGAGGAAGACTTGCCCGTTGTGGAGGAAGACTTGTAGGTATCAGAATCAAAAATCACTGCGCGAGGGAGTGATGATGATGACTTGAATATTGTCAACCCAAGACACATCAGCCAATCTACAAACATCATACTCAAAAGAGAAAAGGCCACAAGAGGAAGGAAAAGTCACAAAATAGTTAGGGAGCAGAAGGCGAATGAGAAGGGCATAGTTAGCATGATGAAATTCTTGAAGCCAATCAAGGGAGGCAAGCCCTCCCTTGGGGGAAGATGAGACTTACTTCATGGAATGTCAGGGGCCTCTCAGCTCCTAACAAAAAATGCATGGTCAAGAGAACCTTGGCCAAGCTAGACTCAAAAGTTTATGTTCTACATGAGACTAAATTGAATAAGGATAAGGCACTTGAATTCATCAAATATTATTATAAATGGGAAGGTTTATTCCAGGATGCCAGAGGTTTGGCTAGGGGCTTGGGAATCATGTGGAATACCACCAAAGTTGATGCACAACCATTGCTTCCTTTGACCATTGGATGGCATGCATCATTGTTTGCAAGCAGTCCAATATATCATATCCGTTGTTTAACATCTATGGACCCAGCAGAACAGAGGAAAAACTAAAAGTCTGGAATGAGGTCTTCAATCAAGAAAGCCAATTAGATATTGGTAAGGTCATCATTGTTGGTGACTTCAATGCTCTCTTAGACATTGATGAGAAGGTGGGTGGTCTCCAGAATCCCACAAAAGTGATGGAAGATTTTCGGGAATTTGTATCTAATTGCAAACTGGTAGATATCTTACCAAAGAATTGCAAATTGACTTGGACCAACAGAAGACTGAATTTTGCAAATATATTAGAAAGGCTTGATCTCTTCCTTGTGGGGGATTGTTGGATCAATGGTGATTACTCTTTAGAATCTGAAATAGTGCCTCAAATTGGATCGGACCATCTACCATTGTCTTTATCCATAGCACAGGTATTGCAAAATCCGAAGAACTATTTTAAATTTCAAAACATGTGGTGGAGGGATGAAACATTCCTTGACAATCTAAAAATTTGGTGGCAGGAAGGCAATGTTACTTTGGTTCCCCTAGCTTCAAGTTTACCAAGAGAATTCAGTCTCTAAAAAACAGGATTAAGGACTGGAATAAGAACTCATTCAAAAATATCTTTGTTGAGAAAAGTAGTATCAAGGAAAAGTTGGAAGAAATAGGCAATAAGGTAATGCAATTTGGCATGACCAATGAGGAGTTCAAACTTGAGAAGGCGTTGAAAACACAGTACTTGGAAATTCTGAAAAGGGAAGAACTCTATTGGAAGGACAAATCTAGGGAACTTTGGATTTCCTAGAGGGATCTTAATACAAAAATATTTCATGCATCATCAAAAGATAAAAGGATCAACAATAAAATTTGTTCAATCAAGGATAAGAATGGGATGTTAAAAACCTTGGATTCTGACTTGGAACAAATTTCTCTTGAATACTTTGAAGAAATTTTGGGCAGCTCTGTGGAAGGAAATACAAGCACTCCTTCAATCATAGAAGAGGTCATTGACCCCCTGATCTCTAGCTCTGACAGTGACATGCTTGTGGCCCCTTATTCTTTGGAAGAAATCAAAAAGACCACCTTTTCACTTCACCCACACAAGGCACTTGGACCGGATGGCATCACGGTTGAACTCTTTTAAAAAGGCTGGGAGTTCATGGGAAAGGACATATGGACTATGGTGGAAGAATTTCAAAAAAAAACACAAGTTTGTAAAAGAAATGAATCACACCATTATCTATCTCATTCCCAAAAAGGTGGATTGTGACTCCATGTCTGATTATAGGCAAATCTCACTTTGCAACACCATCTACAAGATAATCTCCAAGGCAATGGCTAAAAGATTGAAGAAATTGCTCCCAAAGTTAATCTCTGAAAATCAAAATGGGTTTACACTGAATAGGGAAATTGCAGACAACATCATCCTGGTATCGGAAGTCATTCATTCACTACACAAGGAAAAACTAAAAGGTATGATCATTAAACTTGATGTTTCCAAAGCTTACAATAAATTAATTTGGAGCTTTCTTTGCCAAGTTCAGGTCAAATTTGGTTTTCCAAAAAAATGGATTGAATGCATAAAATTTTGTATTAGCTCTGTTAAGTTCTCAATACTTATCAACGGAAGCTTAAATGATTTTTTTGGAGCCACAAATGGCCTATGACAAAGGGATCCCTTGTCTCCTTCACTCTTTGTTCTCATGGCTGAAGTTCTGAGGAGATTAATAAAAAAGAGGCACCATGAAGACATTTGGAAGGGAATCAAAGTCCACGAACAGTTTGAGGCAATTACACATCCCCAATTTGCTGATGACACTATCATATTCGGTGAGGCCTCCATCTGGGAAGCTTTAGGCATTAGGAATACACTAGAGGAGTATACTTTGGCTTTGGGACAAGTTATGAATAAGGGAAAATCCCAGCTATTCTTCTTTAACACCAATAGGCAAGCTCAGGGTAGAATTGCACAACTCTTGGACATAAGCATCGTGGAGCTTCCGATCAAGTACTTAGGGGTTCAGATTAATAAAGGGTGCAGACAATCTCAAATTTGGGAAGATGTTATTAATTCTTGTCAATCAAATTCTGAGAATTAGAAAAATAGATGGCTGACTCAAGCAGGTAGAATTACCATGATCAAATCCATTCTATTAGCAATTCCAATATATAGCATGTCATGTTTCAAAATGTCATTCGTGGTTGGAAAAGTCTGAATAACTTATTGAAGAAATTTGTGTGGGATGGAGCTAAAGACAATGACAAAATTCCGCTTATCAATTGGGACACTCTATGCCTAATTAAGGAGGATGGTGGTGCTGGTCTTAGGAAAATGGAAGTACAAAATTCTGCTCTTGGTGCTATGCTAGCTTGGAAAATGTGTAAGGAACCACAAAAACTATGGTGCAGGTTGTTCCAAAAGAAGTATCTTGATTCTAAAGATACTAACAGAATTTTTACGATGGCAAACACTAAGAGAGGCTCGACTACTTGGAGCTTTTTTATGGGATTGTAGGCATATTATCATAGATCACATTTCATTGCAAATTGGTAATGGTTGCACTACATTATTTTAGAGAGACTCCTGGGACGGGTTTCTTGCATTAGCAGATACATTTGAAGACAAGGGATGGGTTGACATGGTGGAAAATTTCATAGGACAGCATGTGTGCAATTACTTGGAAAGCCATGTTGATTGGAATGGTCTGAGGAAGTGGAAAAAAATCAACATTGGAAATCCTTCATTATGTGAGCAAATGTGGAAAGCAATAAAAGACAGGAATATACTGGAGTCAGTGGAAGAAGATATCATAATTTGGTGTGCAGCAAAATCTGGGATGTATAGCTCCAAATTAGGATATGAAGTTCAAAGGCAAAGAGGCTCCATGAACACTTGGCTGCATAATTTGTGCTGGAATCATAAAGTACTCCCAAAAGTTGGGCCTTTCCTTTGGATAGCTCTTCATAATAGAATCCTAACAAGAGATAGACTAAAAACTATTGGTATTTTGGGCCCCAATCATTGCGTTATGTGTTGTGCAAAGGAAGAATCTACAAATCATCTATTACTTTGGTGCCCGAAGGCAGAATATTGTTGGAACTGGTTCCTTGAGAGAATTAATTGGGTGATAGCTAAAAATGAAAGACTATTTGAGTTCATTCATGCTTGGCCAAATAGACAAAAGACAAAATGGTGTGTTCTATGGTTAATTGAACCCTCCTTAATAGTATGGAAAGAAAGGAACAAGAGAATTTTCAAAGAGGCATCATTGCCACAAATCATGCTTGTGGAAAAAATTAAAACTACAATAGAAGAAGTAATAAATGGAAAGAAAATAAAAGGCATTCCTAAAAAATATACTGAGTGGGATGCATTAATGGAGAAGAGATGGGCCCTTAAAGAACCACAAACATATGTCCCTCCGGCTAAACGTTCGGACAAAAAAGCAATCAGATGGAAGGCCCCCCCAAGGGATTGGACAAAAGTAAACTTCGACAGTGCCAATAAGGGGAATCCGAGTGAATCTGGTATAGGAGCCATAATCCAAGATGAAAAGGGAAATATCCTTCAGGGATTGTTTGGTGGCATAGGAGTTGCCATGAACAACGAAGCAAAAATCCATGCACTTGAGGCAGGACTTCGTCTTTGTATTAGGCAGGGACTCTCTTGAATCATAATAGAGGGCGACTAGCAAATAATAATAGATGGGATCAGGCAGTCAAGTTTACATAACTGGAAGTTGAATAAATGGGTGCCAATGATAAAAGAGCACTTGAGAACAATTGAGAGTTACAAGATTGGTCATGTCTATAGAGAAGGCAATCAAGTGGCTGATTACCTTGTGAACCTTGGAGTTGGAGGAAATGATGACCCTGTCTACTTTTGCCAGGCATCTGCTTCGAAGGATATCAAAGGACAATGTATGAAGGACTGCCAAAGATATCCACGACAAGGGATCAAGTAGCATACCCACATTTTTTTGGACCTATCTGCCTATCAGGACATTGTGGTGGCACCATGGTAAGCATTGGAGAAGTACAAATACTAAAAACTCGATCAGAAAATAGGCTCTTTGGTGGTAGGATCACATGGCCCTTGAATGGTGCATCATGATACCTAGAGTTATCCAACACATCGATCATGCTTTAGTGTTGTTTGGAGATCCTAACAGGATATGGTCAGAGCATAATTGATTGCTATCTACAAATCGTGGCCTAATATAAAAATTGTCCTGGTGAAGGAAACCTGTGTGAATGCAAGTGCCATTTTGGGAGCATTGCAGAGACAGATTGGAGCCATGGCATACTTTGGAATGATCAGTTGCATTAATTGTGAAAGCACATTGAACATGCAGTTGAGAAACATATTCCTCATAGAAGACCATGTGTATGATTCTGTTCAAGGGCTCGTGGGCATCATGCTAAACTTTGAAAGGCATTGGTGCGATGTAGTGGTGTTGGAAGTTGTTCTCCTACCTTTGGTGGATATCATCGACTATGGGGAGTGCATGGTTGAATTACTTGTAGGGTTTATAAAACCATTCATTGCGGACAGCATTGCTAATGTCATCTTAAGTCTGGAGGAGGCTGTCAAAGTTAGCATACTAAAAGTTTACTTCCAGTTTGATAACTATCTTCCCTCATATACTGAGGATGACCAAGAAGAGGAGGATAGTGAGGATAGTGAGGATTCTACCATGGATGACGAATCTGTCGACAGTGACTTTTATTCAAGAGATGGCTTACAGGGAAGTCTGGAAGGAGGAATGTGAGCGATTGAACATTTGTAGAGAATGCATGGGAAGTATTCAGATGTGCAATATTCAATGGAAACATGGAACCATTTCGAAGATTGACTAAGTCTGATGATTGGTGGCTCCCTAGGAACTTCACCTGTAATGCAATCAACATTGGTGTATTCGCTGCTGTGATTTTTCAAGTCATTGGTGGGCAGATGTAATTTTGGGGTTGTTTGGAGGATATAGGTAATTTTGGGGGCTAGTAGTATAGTGAAAATGTGTAGGGAGTGTAAGATTGACAAGGCTTATCTTGTCTAAACAAAATGTAATCCTTTTGAGTTTATGAAATATAGGGAGCTATCCCCATTAATGATAGCACTTACCTTAAAAAAAAAATTATATATTTGTTCCTTTTAACAAAAATTATTCACCTCCTACAATATATATTTTCCCCATAGAACAAGGTATTATTCACTAGAAATTTATGGAATTTTTGTACCCTAGAAAAAAATTGCCAATACAAAATAATTTTTTCCCTATTTTGAAAAAAAAATCACCATCAATATGAAAATTTCCCCCCAAAAATAATGTCTGATTCACCAGGATTTTACACAATTGCCCGAGGGGTGGTTTCTTAAAGTTATCCCTGGCAATGACTGATAATGATGCTTTGCTTCTTGAATGTAATCACATATATTGTATGAAATGGCATGGACATGATAAAACCTTAATTACACACACATTCTTGCATATGAATGTTGTAACTTTCTCCATAATGGTTGAATGAAGAATATGCAACCTTCAAGACCTCTAGAAATTCTTGATGATGGACACTTCAATGCTTGAATGCTTGGATATGGAGACTTAGATTTCCTAGGATGAAATTAAGTTGATCAAATGCCTATATATATATGAAGATTTGGGTCAATTTATCGATTAAGCCAACCTCAAATGGTCATATTGAGCCACCAAATTCATTTCCCATCGGAGAGATAGGTCACACCTCTCCCTTGAAAAATGGGCCCCATTAAGGGGGACTAGGGCTCTAGTTCCATGGTCCTCCTTAATCAGGGACCAAAATTAGGGTCAAGGGAGGAGGACATAGCCCCAAGTGATCATTTTGTAGGTGTATGAGGCATAAAAGCTAGAGCTAAGGCACTGAATAGACCCAAAGAGGAGATGAGGGTGGAGACACGCTAAAGTAGGGGCACAAAGATGAGGTATAAATTGGTCCAATGATAATTTACCATGCTACATTTATCCCCCACTTTAATGGGAGTATGATCCTATACAAATACTCATGGTAAAGTAGATGAACAAGAGATGAAGGAGAGAAGAAAAGGAGCACAATCACAAGGAGTATAAGATGTTCCTAATTTTGAGGAACTAAGCCCCAAATCTTAGGATCTTAGCTCACTCAAATGCATGCAAGGACACATAAGAAAAAATCAAAATAAAAAGGTGAAACAAAGGTAAACAAAGACAAACAAAGATAAAAATCAAAAGACACACAACACAAAAGCTAAAGACCAAAAACAAGACCTCAAGTCCACTAGTCAAAGAGACCTCAATATCAAAATGTCACAACAACTAATATCATTATTGAAAAATGCCATCTCAAGAACACAAGTGATCACATAAAAGAGAAAAACACACATCATCTATGAACCACCAATAACAAAGCTATGAGATCATGAGAATAAGGAAAGAGAAAACACTTGGATACATACTAGATGTGTTTTTCTATGTGATCCATGAGAAGAATGATGAAAAAGAATACATATACATAATCTAGATGTGTTTTTCTAGGTGATCCATGTTGGGGAGGAGAATAGGAACATTCTAGTCATGTTCTGCTAGTTCCACTCATCCTCGTGCATGTGTGCAAGTGATGTCTAGTTTCAAGTATATATCACCATGTATAAGAGTTTTTTTCCTCTAGTTTAAAGTGCGCATCAACTTGTTGAAGACATATAATGGAAATGTAAATGCCAAGGGGCAAGTATAGTTCTAGGAAAATCTCATTTAAGAGTTTGTTTTCTTTGGTTTCAGGAATGTGTAACCCTATTTAAGACAGATACATGCCTTGTTTCGAGGACATCTCGTGTAAGAGTTTTTTTTCTCTAGTATGTGTAGCCCCATCTAGGACATATATCAAATGTTGTGTCTCATTTTATGTGTGAAGCATCTTGTATAAGAGTTTATTTTCTCTAGTTTCGAGTCTAAATACCTTGTTTAAGTCATGCAAAAATATGGTACAAAGTGTTGCAAGTATGACATTTGTTGGTGTAAATAATTATTCATCTTGGATATTATTACACTATACTTAAGTTTACTTAGGTACATGCATTTAATAGTAGTTTGGGTATGATACACTTGGGTGTTTGTGCCACATTGGGATAGTGTGTGTAGGAGAATTTCCACCTTTTATGGTGTTGATCTTATCTTGTTGTTACATTCCACCTCATGTGGAATATTTTATTATTTTTCCTACCTACCCACACCTATTTTCTACCTACCCTTGTTTCTTATTGAGCCACATGTCATGTTTGTGTGCTCACATATGCCTAGCCTTGCCAATATAAGCAGGCTCATCTACTTTGTTTGTACGTTCAATCATTGAACATCCTGTAATGATCCAATTGATCATATTTTGCATCTTAATAGAATACAATTTATTCCTATCATCTATTTTGTCTCTCTTATTTGTGCTTTCCATTGCCTCTAGATCTTGGCAAATTCTCACATGGTATCAGAGCCATTAGAGTGCCATTGGTTTGCCAATTGAGAGAAATTTGGGGTTTCTATTTTGGAGCTTTCTATTGCAGGTTATTATTGGAGCTTGTTGGGTCAGATCTGAGGTCACCATTGGATTGAGGAGGTTCGAGCAATTAAGAATCGCCTTTTTTTCGTCCCAATCCGACATCCAAGGCCAAATCTAAAGTCGTTTGAAGGTGGAGGGTGGTGACTTGTCCCGGCACTGATCTACAATTTTGGAGCATTTTTGGCCAAATCTATCATCGCCATTGTGCTCAGAAGGCCCAAAAACCCTAAGATCGACTGTCAATTCGTCAAAATCGGCCTGCGTTACCCCGAGTTGAAAAAATCTCCCCTCCTGGTCCGTTGTACGAACTTGCAGGTATAGGTCTGAAATATTTTTTTTATTTTTTTCCATTTTATTTTTTCAGAAATTTTGCAAAAAGATAAATAATTTAATTTCAAAAGGGGGGGTCATTTTATTATTGTTTGGTTTTCTTTCAAGGCAAAAAATATATATATATATTTTTGGTTGTGTCGCAGGTACACCGTAGTGTACTTGTAGTGGTACACCGCAGTGTACCTGCAGTCCTGCAAGCACTGCAGGTAACCGCAGTGTACCTGCGGCCCCGCAGGCACTGTGGGTAACCGCAGGGTATTGCGGCCCCGCAATGTACTTGCGAGTCACCGCAGGCATTGCGGCCCCGCAATGTACCTACGAGTGTCCGCAGGCACTGTACCTACGGGCCCCTCCCCATGTGGGGGGGTACCAATAATTGTTTTTAATTTTTTTAAAAAATATTAATAAATAAATAAAAAATCTCTTTTTCTTATTTTTTTAAAATAAGTTTTTAAATTAAAAAAATAAACTTTTTTTAATAAGTTTTTTTCTCTTTAATAAATTTTTATTAAAGTTTTTTTTTCATTTCATTTTTAAAAAAAAATGAGTATCGCCTTTTTTAAAAAAAATTCTTTATTTTTAATAAAGTTTTTTTTGGGGGCATAATAATTGTTTTTTCTAGATTTTTTAAAATCTTTTAAAAATACAAACATCATTTAATAAGTCAAATTGGGAACACTTTTTTTCTTGTCACTTCACACCTATCTTGCAATGCTTCCAACCGGTAGTCAAGGGGAGGGGGGGGGTTGATTTGCTCCTTTATATCTATTGGCCACATCCCAATCGGAGGCATCTTTTTCTGTAGTATTCTATAGGGCTTCTTGGTGACATCATTTTCATGTTTCCAGATTTGCACTATCATGTTGTATGCTCTTACATGAGCAATGTTGTACTCGCACTATCATAAAGTGCCACACTTCTTTGTATCTTGTTATTGTTGACTATTTGATGTAATCCTCTTGTACATGTAGATTAGGAATATCTTGTGAGACTTGGTGCATGGCTCCAGTTGAGACTTAGATTGTACACATTTGTGCATGGCTCCCATGAGACTTGAATTGTACCAGTATTTCTATCACTTATGAGTATCCAGATGATGCTCAAAGAAAGTTGTCTCCATGCCTAATCTTCTTTTTTGTTGCAGCAAGTGATTCATCGTCATCGACATTGGTACCTGGTTTTGTCACACTTTGACATTATTGGTGCAGCATAGGCTCTCTTTCTTCCTTATGGGGAGGTATTTTTGGTCATCGTCATTAGACCATCCTTGTAGGAGATTCGACATTGTGGGGGGGCTTCATGGTCTTCTCTTCTCTCTTATGTAGGGGACATATTTTTGTTCTTCTCATTCATCATTGAGAGCATTTGTGTGCTTTCATCATCTCTCTTTTGGGGGAGGGTTTTTTCCCATTGGGTTTTTTTCTCTTTCTCCGTTTATGGCAGATTGCATTTGCATTTTTACATGGGTACCTAACATGGCCTAGTAGCCGATACCCATCTTGCATTGCTTAGTTGCATTGTAGACTTTAGTGCATTCCCCTAAGTTGCACTTAAGGGGGGGTGTTGGTGTAAATAATTATTCATCTTGGATATTATTACACTATACTTAAGTTTACTTCAGTACATGCATTTAATAGTAGTTTGGGTATGAGACACTTGGGTGTTTGTGCCACATTGGGATAGTGTGTGTAGGAGAATTTCCACCTTTTATGGTGTTGATCTTATCTTGTTGTTACATTCTACCTCATGTGGAATATTTTATTGTTTCTCCTACCTACCCACACCTATTTCCTACCTACCCTTGTTTCTTATTGAGCCACATGTCATGTTTGTGTGCTCACATATTGATGAATAATGATGAATAGCAGATACCCCAATAGGTACTAAAGGCGGGGGGGGGTGAATCGGTACAGATAAAAACTCAACAACTTATCTAGCTAAAGCAATACCAACGGGTTATCACCATTACTGAACTTAACCATGGCAATACCGGTCAAACACAGTAAGACACCAGACACCATAAACTAATAAGTCTGAATACTTCAAATACGATCAATGTACAACATCAACTTTCACCCATAAACATATCCATATGGTACACTAGTAATACCATAACCTATTAACTCTACATGCATGATCTTTCAACCAAATACTTCATAAACATCACATGAGAAACACATAACACATGACACAGATTTTTCATGTGGAAACCCAAATGGGAAAAACCACAGTGGGAATGAATACCCACAAGCTTGTTTTGAACTCTTTTGAAGCTCGCCCTATTAGGAGCCTAGTCTGGTTAAAGACTTTACAATAAGGTTCTGTTAGGAACCGATCCTATTAGAGATCACCCGGTTAAGGGATGGCTATATACCCTGTTAAAGGTTGAAACCCAATTAAAGGTTACCTCGCTAGAGGATTTAAAGAACTCAATGATCTTGAGTCACCTGGTTACAGGTTTTACAATAAGCTTGTTAAAGCTACCCAGTAAAGGGATTTTCCAACTATTGCAATGGTTAAAAGACAATAGGTAAAACTATGATCTGATAATAGCACTACATGCCAAGGCAAATCCTTTTCGTATCCTCTACTTTGCAATCACACTCTGCAGTTTCTCTCTTTACTGGTCTAGTAAGTATCAAGTATCTCTTCACTCGAATACACACACAACATTTGCCAACAAATTTTCAATACAAACATCATCGACCTTATAGGTAATAGAAAGGTCAGTGGCATAAACCCTAAACATCTTAGGTTTACAACACAGGCGGTCTCATCTTGACCGTCCAAACATATTGCATAGAGCATTTACAATTTCAAACAGGTCACAAGTCAATCTGCATCATTCATTCATCACCGCTCATGGGAATCAATAACCCATCACATTTTCTTCTTATGCCACTAAGAAGAATAATCATTCCCAAGGTAGACTTCAAATGCAGTCATTCTTCTCATGCCTCAATCCTTTATGCTCTCAAAGCTGATGTGTCACCTCGATCACAGAGTATCATCAGTTCATCACACAAGCTAGATCAACAAGCCAATAACCATAGAGCTGAGACTACCAAATGGTAATCACAATTACTGAAACCCCGACACCGGTTCACTGAATCTCCTCATACCTCTTCATACCAGTTCACTTGAACTTGTTGACATCAATGAAAACATACATTATCATCATATCAACATACTAGTTCATCATATGCTAATGATATCCAACAAACCCTAGCCTTGCCTATATAAGTAGGCTCATCTACTTTGTTTGTACGGGCAATCATTGAACATCTTATAATGATCCAGTTGATCATATTTTGCATCTCAATAGAATATAGTTTATTCCTATCATCTATTTTGTCTCTCTTATTTGTGCTTTCCATTGCCTCTAGATCTTGGCAAAGTCTCACAATATTGGCGATTGTCATTGATGTCAACATATTTTTTTAGGATTGGTTCCTTAAGTTGGTAATCTGGAAGATGCATTTTCAAAATGTTTGGTAATCTGGAATATGTTCTACAATTGATATGCAGTGTTGATTGATCATGTTTATGGTGATTCAAATTTCTATATTTACCAGATATGGTATTGATCAATTGTATTCATGAGTATCTACGTTCCATTCATATTTTTGTTGAGTTGAGTAGTGCTATTTTGGGTCCGGTCCAATCTAGAATTGAAGAATGAGTAATGACGTTTGTGTAGTGTATGATTCATGTTTCAGGTCTGGTATTTGTGATGGATGTAACGTGTTGATCTGTCCAAAGAAGTATGATGTGGTATGGTCTACTTGTCATTCCCTTCCACCACAGGAATGTTTAGTGTCGACCTATTTCAAAAAAAAAATTGGCTGAATTAGTAGATTATGTTGTCTGGATATCAATATAAATAAAATGATGGTCTGAATGAATATATGAAATGGATGTATGGAAGATGTGTGAGACTGAAAAAGGAAAAATATTATTGATGTTGATGTGTGAAGTGTATTGTTGTTGATAGGCACCAAAAGTAGTTCCAAGTATTGCAGATTATGTCTTAGGGGTGGATTCTCTTTTTTTCCTTCGGTAATGAGCCTTTATGGGCAGTGAGCCCTCCTATAGTGAGTATTCTAGCAGTGAGCCACCCTTTTTGTAAAAATCACATTAACTGGTGTCACCTTAACCGATGTTATATATTGAGAACTAACATTCTCCATGGTTTTTCCCTTCTTGGGTTTTCCATGTCATATTTGGTGTTCATTGTTTGATCTAATTAGTGTGTGTGCTTTCATGTTACATCTGTTCTAATTATATCTTATGGTAATTCTAGATCTATGAAATAATTAAGTAAAAAAATTGTTGTCAACTGATTCACTCCCCCCCCCCAGATGCACAGATGTTTAACAATTGGTATCAGAGCTTTGGTTCCTTGGAAAAGAGCTTAACCGCTTGAGGTAGATCTTGATCCAATGGCACATAAATTATCTTTACCTATCTTTGGGGGATCTAAATATAGCTTCTAGAAAGTAAAGATGAAAGGTTACCTAAGCTCCTTGGGCTACAACAATTGGAAAGCAGTGGAAACTAAGTATGTTCAACTAACAAATGGTCTTACCACTCCGGATGAGACTCGGGACTATGAAGAAAATGAAAAAAGAAAGCTATGTTATCTTTAGTGCTTTATCAAAGACTGAATTAACAAAGGTTATTTCATTGAATAGTACTCACGAAGTTTGGGAAAAGTTAAGGGATATCTATGAGGGAAACAACAGAGTTAAATTATCAAAGAAACTGACAACTAAACGCAGATATGAGAAATTAAAAATAGAGGAAGGAGAAGATATAAAAAAACTATTTTCAGAAGGTTGACAATGCAGTAAATGAAATTAGATAACTTGGAAGCACCTTGATAGATGAAGACATAATTCAGAAGATTCTAATGTCTCTACTAGAAAGCTATAGTGATAAGATCTCTTCTATTGAAGCAACTCATGATCCAAAGAATTTTACTAGGTAACAACTATATGGCACTTTGTTTGCATTCGAAATAAGGAAGTTTGGAAAAGAGAAAGCTAAATCTAAGACAACCTTGAAAGCCCCAGAGGAAGACCCAGATGATCAAAGCTTGGATGAGATGGAAGCAAACTTTGTAAGCAAATTGAAGAATGGAACTGACAAATATAAAGGTATGCTACCTCTTAAATGCTTTAGATGTGGAAAAATTGGTCATATAGCTACTATACGTCTTGAAAAAGGATCAAGACAAAAATTTAGGGAAAATAAAGGGAAGTTTAATAACAAAGCCTATTATGTTAAAGATGATCCTGGTATCTTAGATGATGAAATAGACTATGAAGATGGTGATTGTTTTTTTTTTTGTTAGAAAAGGATGTACCTAAGATTGATATTTATAAGATTTTTGCTACTACCTTACATGCTAGGAGAGATATAAATGAATGGCCAATTGATAGTGGATGTTCAAATCACATGATTGGTTATAAGAGTAAGTTCATAAAACTTGAGAAATATAATGAAGATTCTGTTAGGTTTGAAGATGATCAGACAACACAAATTGTAGGAATTGGTTCTATTACTTTTGATGGAAAACATAATACTAACAATGTTTATTATGTGAAGGGTTTGCATCATAATCTCTTGACTAGTGTTGGGAAAATGTGTGAAAATGGATACAATGTTGTCTTTCGGGATGGTGGTTGTGAGATCTGAAAGATCCAAAATTGTTATTGTAGTAGGGAAAAATACTGGCAGAAACATGTATATGCTATGAGCTACAAGACACTGTTTGTTATCTTAGATCAATGATAGTTGGCTCTGGCAATGAAGGATGTGACATATCAACTTTGATAATTTGGTAAAGATAAGTTCGTCAAGTAAAATGAGATATTTCCCAAGGCTAACCAAATCAAATAACAATATTTGCAAAGAATGTCAAGTAAGAAAGAAAACAAAAGGAACAATCATCAACCAAATTGTTCAACTTGGTGCACATAGACTTATGCGGTCCTACTAGAACAAGGAGCATACAAGGTGAAAGGTATTTCATGTTGTTATTTTATGATCATTCTAGAATGTCATGGATTGCATTTTTAAGAAAGAAATCAAAAGCATTAGAAAATTTCAAGTTATTCAAAGCAAGAGTTGAGAATGAAATTGATAGAAAGATTAAGTGTTTAAGGTCTGACAAAGGAGGAGAATTTATTTATGATAAGTTTAACAATTTCTGTGAGAAACACGATATTAGAAGGCAATTGTTATCCCCTAGGACACCACAACAGAATGGTGTAGTGGAAAAGATGAATCAAACTATACAAGAGGTAGCCAGAACAATGATCAAAGGAGCAGGACTACTGGTAGTTTACTGGAGAGAAGAAATTCACACAACAATCTACACTCATAATAGAATTATATATCAGAAAAGTAATGGAAAGATATCATATGAACTATGGCATGGTAAAACACTGACAGTGAAATATTTCAAGATATTTGGAAGCAAGTGTTATATCTAGAGAGATGAGGATAATCTTGGAAATTTTGATAACATAGAAGATGAAGGCATATTCCTCGGATATTCCATAAGGAGAAAGGCATACTAGTGTTACAAAAAAAGATTGAACAAGATTGTTGAAACTCCAAAAGTGAAGGTTGATGAAGACATTTCTAAAGACTTTGACAAATTGGCAAGATATGAATCTGATGACTCCACTGACATAAAAAGAGAACATGAAACTAGAGAAGAAGAGAAATAAAAAGAAACTCAGGATGCTCAAGCATATTCATCTAAAACCCCAAGATACATATGGGGGAATCACTCTGAGGGTCATATTATTGGAGATAAGAACAAAGGAATTATCACAAGAAGCAAAGCAACTCAAGAACAAGTTTTGTTATGTTTACTATCCAAGATTGAACAAGAAACAATAGGAGAGGATTGCAACAATCAAAATTGGATAAAAGAAATGAGAGAAGAGCTAGATCAGATTGAGAAAAATCAGACATGGGAACTAGTTGACAGACCGACATACAAGAATGTAATTGGAACAAATGGGTATTCTAGAACAAGTTGGATGAAGATGGAAAAGTTATGAGAAACAAAGTAAGGTTGGTTTGTAAGAGTTACACACAGCTTGAAGGCATTGAATTTGAGGATACATATGCCCTAATTGCCCGAATGGAGGCTATCAGGATGTTTTTGGCTTTTGCAACCTTTAAGGATTTCAAGGTTTATTAGATGGATGTAAAGTCAACATTTTTGAATGGAGAACTGAAAGAAGAAGTTTACATTGAATAACCAAAAGGATTTAGGTTAATAAATAATCAAAACACTGTTTGCAGATTGAAGAAGGCTCTGTTTGGATTGATACAAGATCCTAGAGCTTGGTATGGAAGGCTAGACAAGTATTCAATTGATAAAGGTTCTCAAAAGGGATCTATTGATAGTGATCTTTATTTCAAAATTGACTTGGGAAAAATCTTAATTGTTTTAGTTTATGATGATCACATAATGTTTGGAGGAAATGATAACATGTGCAGATGTTTTTTTGATGAAATGCAAAAGGAATTTGAGATGTCCATGATTGGTGAGTGAAATTTATTTCTTGGTTCGCAAGTAAATCAGAATAGCAAAGGAATTTTTATTTCTTAGTCTAAATACAAGTGATGACCACTGGATGCAAGTTAACAAAAGATAATAAATCCCCTAAACCTGATGCGAGTGAGTATAGTTCAATGATTTGAGGATTGTTATATGTGACTACTACCATATCAGATATCATGTATGCAGTTTGTTTGGTGACTAGCTTTCAGCAAGAACCAAAAGAATCACATGTTGTGGCTGTAAAAAGAATTTTCAAATATTTAAAAGGAACAGAAAAGTTTGGATTGTGGTATCCCAGAAATTCAGATTTTGCCCTAAAAACTTATACATATGCAGATTGGGCCAGAAGTGTTGATGACTAGAAAATTACAAATGGTGGAGCATTCTTTCTTTACTCCCAATTGATTGCTTGGTCATGTAAGAAGCAATATTATGTGTCTCCGTCTATTGAGGGTAAATATATTGCAGCATCTTCATGTTGCACACAAATATTGTGGATGAAGTAGAATTTAAAGGATATTGGTGTATTGTTTGATGAACCCATCTCAATTATGTGTGATAACACTAGTGTCATAAACATTTTTAAGAATTCAGTAATATTCTAGAATAAACAATATATCTATTCGCTATCACTTCCTGAGAGAAAAGGTGTTGGACAACGAAGTAAAGCTTGAGTGTGTACCTACAACAGAGAAGATTGGAGATATCTTCACAAAGGCATTGTGTGAGGATACTTTTGAGTATCTTCGGTAGAAGTTAGGGGTATTACCCCTTCCTAATTTGAACTGATGAATATTTGGATGTGTATTGGTCTAATGAATTGCATGAACATTATTTTCTAAACTGATGCTTGGAGGCTTCCTTTTAGGGGGAGTTGAGTAAGTTTCATAAGGCGAGTTATGCCTACCTTTATCCTTGATGGTAAAGGGGGAGAGATGCTATAAGATGTGATGACACTATGATCTGATGATGCAGAGTAAGTTGTGTGTTTGTTGTTGATGGATGTTACCAAAAATGAAAAAGGGGGAGATTGATGTAAGTATGATGTTGATGGTTATCATTGATGTCAACATATTGTTTTGGGATTGTTTACTTAAGTTGTTAATATGGAAGATGTGTTTTCAGAATGTTTGGTGTTCTGAAAGATATTCTACAATTGATATTCGGTGCTAATTGATCATGTTGATGGTGATCTATATTTCTCCATTTACCGGATATGGTATTGATCGATTGTATTCATGAGTATCTCAGTTCTATTAATCATTATTTTGTTGAGTTGAGTAGTTTTATTTTCAGTCTAGTCTGATCCAGAATTGGAGAATGAGTAATAGCATTTGTGTAGTATGAGTCACATTTCGGGTCTGATATTTGTGATGGATGTAACATGTCAATTGATCTTCCTGAAGAAGTGCATTGTGGTATGGTCTACTTCTCATTCCCTTCCACCACAAGAATGTTTAGCATTGACCTATTTCAAATCTTTGTTTGGTTAACTTAGTAGAATATATGAAATAGATGCATGAAAGATGTGTGAGACTAAAAAGGGAAAATTTGATTGATGTTGATTTATGAAGTGTGTTGTTGTTTAGAGGCACTGGAAGCAGTTTTGAAATTGCAGATTATGTCTTAGTGGTGGATTTTTTGGCATTTGCACGAAGATTGCATTAATGATATGTTATGTTGTCATTGATGTCAATTAACCAGTAATGATATTGTTGATATTGTTGTAATATTATTACTGAAACCGGTAGGAAGAATTTGTGGAGTGAACCGATAACTGGTGTAAACCCTATCTATTGATGTAACCGGTAAACCCTGCCTGTTGTTTTTTATAAACCCTAACTGATTAAGTTTGGTGAATTGGTTATATTGGTTTATGATCTTATTATGAACGGTAATGATTATGACATGTATGATTATTGTATGAAGACAATTCCAAGAGATTTTGGTGAGTTGTTGTAACAATTTTTTTCTAGGGAATGAGTAAATGTATTGTATCTAATGCAAAGCACGCAATGAGTTACTAAGTTCGATGAAGTGGTGATCAAGGAGCGATCAAGGTTTTCTTGATTGATGTGTAGAGATTGCTATGTAATCCAACGGTCATACTTGAACCAATTTGTTTGTAATCTCTATGAAAATTAGGTTTTTGTTATGTTATCGACCTGATTGATTTATTTATAAGGTCAATAAAGTTGTTTAGTTTAATGAGTTGGCAAAGAGTGAGAACAGATCAGTTGAGTGTGTGGTTGTTGAACCCGATGATGTATCTGCACTTTGAGTAAAGGCAGATGGGAGCATGAAATGGATCTGATCAAGCAAGTGTAGTGATATTCAGATAGATCGGCAAACTCCTGTTGTTTTCTAACAATTACAGTAGAATTGAAATCCCGTAACCGAGTAAACTCTAAAAATCTTGGTGTTATTCAAATCCTCTAACAAGGTGATCCATTAGATTGGATTTTCAAATCCTCTACTAAGGTTACTCCTTACAGGGTATTGCTTCTAACAAGGCATTTGTAGTCAATCCCTTAACCAAGTGATTCCTAACAGAATCAATTCTTAACAGGACTTTTTGTAAAGCTTTAACAAGCTAGGCTCCTAACAGGGCGAACTTCAAAAGAGTTTAGATAGTTATCTTGTGAGTCTCATCTCATCGTGGTTTTTACCTACTTTGGTTTCCACGTCAAAAAATATTTGTGTCAAGTGTTGAATGTTTTTGTGGTTATGTTTTCATGGCTGATTTACTTAACTACTTAACTATTTTTATAAGTCGTGATAACCGAAAGCATTGATAAATGAAGAAGTTGTTTACTGTTAATTTGTTGTAATAGTCAACTAGTTTATCTTATGAATTTTTATCTTGACAAAGGTATTACATTGTTAGTTCTAAGTTTACTTTGAGAGAATGATTTTTGAGATTGGTGAAGTTTGTATCATTTTTTCTATCTACTGATTCACCCCCCCCCCTCTCAGTAGTTGACCAGATAATTATTCTTTCATCATACCATGAATTGGTATCAGAGCATTACAGGTCCTCTAAGGTCTTAGCCTAATAGCTTGAGGTAAAGATCTTGCAGATCATGATGAAGAAGGAAGTTTGAAGTTTAATAGAGAGAACTACAAGATATGGAGTGACAGAATGAAAATTTACATCAAGAGTCTGGGAAAGTATTGGGAACATGTCGATACTAATTATTTTGCACCTACTGGGATGTTGACTGATGATCAGAAGAAAGAGCAACAAGAAAATCATCAAGCACTGGAGGCTATTATCAATTCTTTGTCTGATGCAGAGTTTGTAGATGTTCATAGTCTTGAAACTGCATATGAGGTATGGAAAAAACTTATTGCTAAAGAAGAGAGTCTGATAGGAAATTTTGATGACATGCGGATGGCTGAAGGTGAGAATATCCAGCAGTATGGTCACAGGATAAAAGAGATAGTCGGTGAAATTAAGATTGCAGGAGGTAAAGTGGAAGAATCCAGAGTGATCAGTAAGGTACTAAGAACCCTTCTACGGGTCTATGTTATTTGAGTTGCAACTATTCAGGAGCTAAAGTCCATTGACAAAACTAAGGTAGCTCTTGACTCCATCATTGGCAAGCTTACTACTTTTGAATTAAATGGTTATGATGAGCTTGCATTTAGAGCTTATGTTTCTAACCCATCTGTGAGGAAAAGAAGAGATGATAGTCATAGTTATGAATCCAGATCTAGCAGAGAAGCTGATGATGAAGACAGTTTACTTGAGCTTGAAGCATTGTTGGCCAAGCGGTTGCCTAGAGGTATAGGTAAATATAGAGGTAAATTACCTTTGAAATATTTTGCATGCAACAAGATTGGACACATTGTTGCTAATTGTCCTAATGGTGATAATGAGCACAAACAAAATAAATTCAAGAAGTATAAGGGTAAAGGAAAAAGAGATTGTCTTATTGATGTTGATGGTGGTATCACTGATGAGGAATCTGATGGTGATGCTAATGAAGACATTGTGTTTGTAGCCATTAAAGAAGATATGTCAGACCAGAAGCCATTATTATCTAGGATGGATAACTCTGATGATTGGATCATTGATAGTGGTTGTTCACATCACATGACCGGTGATCGGAGCAAATTTCTTTCTCTGAAGGAATTTGATGGCGGAGTTGTAAGCTTTGGTAATGACTCACCCTGCATGGTTAAAGGTAAGGAAACTATTTCTCTTAATGGAAAGAGTAGTGCAGATGATGTCTACTGGGTTGAAGGTTTAAAGCATAATCTTTTGAGTGTGGCACAACTCAATGACAGAGAATAGCCATTGGAGTTTAAAAATGGTATGTGCAAAATCTATGGCAATAAAGGTGAACTAATTGCAACCGAGAAGCAAACTAAAGGTAACGTGTTTCACCTTAATCCTAAAATCAGCAACTGTTTAATTTAAAGATAGATGATAGTTGGCTTTGGCATAGGAGGTTTTGTCATATAAACTTTGATAACATTGTTAAAGTGAGTGAGTCCAAGATAGTGAGAGGTTTGCCTCAGTTAGACAAACCAATTAATGCTCTGTGCAAAGAATATCAGTTGGGAAAGATGACATCCTCAACTTTCAAGAGCAAATCTTTTTCAGTGGAATATTTGTTAGATTTGGTTCATACAGATCTTTCTGGACCAATAAGAACAAAAAGTATTCAAGGTGACAAATGTTTTATGATCTTCACTGATGATTGCTCAAGGATGATGTGGGTCACATTGTTGAAGGATAAGACTGAAGCTTTTGGTAAGTTTAAGGCATTTAGGGCCTTAGCTGAGAAAGAGAGCGATAAGAAGATAAAGTGTCTGAGGACAAATTAGGGTGGTGAATTTACTTCTGAGGAATTCACTAGGTATTGTTAAGAAAATGGTATCAAACGACAGCTTTCTACACCTAGTACACCACAGCAGAATGGTATCACAGAGAGAAACAACTGATCAGTTGTTGAAGCTGCTAGGATGATGTTGATAGAAGGAGGTGTAGTGAAAACTTTCTGGAGAGAAATTGTTAGTACAACTGTCTACACTTTGAACTGGATTCTGGTAAAGAGAGGTAAGGACAAGACTCCTTATGAATATTGGTATGGTAGATCACCTGATGTTAATTATTTCAGAATATTTGGAAGCAAATGTTTTATTAAGAGAGGTGATTATATTAGCAAATTTGAGGATAAAAGTGATGAAGGTATATTTCTTGGCTATTCCACCAAGAGTAAGGCCTACAAGTGTTTTAACAACTGGACATATGAAAATCCTAAAGTCTCAGAGGAAACCAGTTTGGAGAAAAAGGATGAAGATCCTTGAATTTTGTTTTTGGAACCAGAAACTATGAAATCTAAAACTGGCAAAGAAAATATTGATGTACCAGTTCAACCAGAACAGATGAATTCAGAACAATATAATGATAAAGAAGAAGTTGAACTTGAAGATAATGATCATGTCATCCCAATATATGTGAGACTGAATCACAATCCTGAACAGATTATTGGGGATAAGGATGTTGGAGTACTAACCAAAAGAAGAATCAGAGAGAATTCTTGCATGATCTCCACTATTGAACCAAGAACTGCTAAGGAATCATTTGGTGATGATCATTGGGTTAAAGCTATGGAGGAGGAATTAGATCAAATTGAGAAGAACAACACATGGACCCTACTACCCCAACCAGTAAATAAAAATGTGATAGGTACTAAGTGGGTATTCAAGAACAATTTGAATGAAGATGGTGTTGTAGTTCGCAACAAAGCTAGGTTAGTTTGCAAAGGTTATGCACAAGAGGAAGGAGAAGACTATGGTGTGAATTTTGCACCAGTGGCAAGACTGGAAGGTGTTAGAACTTTACTTGCATTTGCAGCACATAAGAAATTCAAGGTATACCAGATGGATGTTAAGTCTGCATTTTTGAATGGGATACTAGAAGAAGAAGTATACATTGAGCCAGATGGTTATGCTCTGACTGATAAGAAAGACATGGTATTCAAATTGCATAGAGCTTTATATGGATCAACGAAGGCACTGAGAGCATGGTATGAAAGGCTTCATACACATCTGATGAAGATAGGCTTTCTAAGAACTAGTGATGATAGTAACATTTATCTCAAATCTGAAGGAGATAAAATACTAGTCAGCAAGGTATTTGTAGATGATATCATATTTGGAGGTAATGATGACTTCAGCAACAATTTTGTAGATGAAATGAAAAATGAGTTTCAAATGTCTTTAGTGGGAGAAATAAAAAATTTCATAGGCTTGCAAATACAACAAATGAAGAATGGTATTTTCATCACATAGTCTAAGTATGTGAAAGAGGTCTTGAAGACATTTGGCATGAGTGAATGTAAACCAGTTGGGACACCTATGGTTACAGGTTGTAAGTTGTCTAAGGAAGATGAGTCCAAATCTGTTGATGAGAAGGAATATAGGTTAATGATTGGAAAATTGCACTATGTTGTTCACAGCAAATTGAACATAGCTCATGTAGTTGGCATAGTTGCTAGATTCTAGAAGAATCCTAAGCAAGGACATCTGATAGAAACCAAAATAATTTTTAGATATCTAAAAGGTACTATTGATTATGGGTTATGGTATCCATATGGAGGAAATTTTGACTTGAAGGTGTACACAGATGAAGATTGGGTAGGAAATGTTGATGATAGGAAAATCACAACTGGTGGAGCATTTTTTCTTGCAGGAAGACTTATTTCATGGAGTAGTAAGAAGCAAAGTTGTACTTCACAATCTATTGTTGAAGCTAAGTATGTTGTAGCTTACATGAATTGTACACAGGCTATATGGATGAGGCACATTTTGGAAGGTTTTAAGATGAAGATTTTAGAACATATAAAGATTTTACGTGATAATACAAGTGCCATAAATATTTCCAAGAACCATGTTTTACAAGCACGAACCAAGCATATTGAATTGAAGTATCATTTCTTGAGGGAAAAAGTACAGAGTAAAGATGTGATCTTGGAGATTGTTTCTACCAAGGAGCAACTTACAGATATTTTTACTAAACCTCTGCCTAAGACTACTTTTGAGTATCTTAGAAGTCAGTTAGGGGTTGTCCCTCTTCATGAAGTCAGTTAAGTATGATGTAGATTACATCAATCCCAGAGCTACTTGTAGAATTTTATAGAAGGATTGGTGTAGAAATGGATTTATTCCATAGGGGGAGCATCAAGTTGCATATTGTTGATGATGCCCAGTGAAATTTGACATTACATGTTTTACTTTCAATTTGGCATTATTGTCAAAGGGGGAGAAGAATTATGTGATTATGCGAAGGAGAACCAGTGACAATCTGAAGACATGGAGAGCATGGTGAATACTTGGTAATGTAAACCAAAATTCCTATTCACAATCATGTACCAATCAATGGTATTGATATTTGTATTGCCATCAATGCCAAAGGGGGAGATTGTTGGCATTTGCATGAAGATTGCATTAAAAATATGTTTTTCATATTAAAAGAAGCCTAAAAATAAGGGGGCTAACCCATTGGAACAACAAGGAAAACAATGGCACAACCATTGTCCACATAATAGCAACAGAGGTATAGCACTTTACCTCTATCAAAAACTATGATCATTCTACATAAGTTTAGTAGATATAAAGGAGTATTAAACAAAGTTTTAGATATATGCCATGTAGGGAAATAAACATAAAGGTTCAAATAAAAACATAGGCTAATGCTATCCACCCACAGGTTGCTAAGAGTAGACAAAAAAAACCAACCTTCCATAGGATAGAGACAAATTGTTTCTTTTTCTCGTGGCTCCTCTTCGGGAGGAGCTTTCTTGCCTATTCCTTGGTGAGGAATTTGAATAGGACCTTGTAGTCCTCGTCATCCTTCCCTTTACCTTTGGAAGCACTTTCCTGCATGAGGCACAGAATGGTAGTCGAACAACGCATCACATTCAACGCAAACTTAGAAACATCATGCATTTTGGTTTCCACCGCCTCCAATCTACTGGTGATATCCTGTACATTATAGGACAAGGCCTCCACTTTTTTCCCCAGTTTTGCCAGGTTGTTATCATCCTCCTCTTTAAAGCTACTCGCCTCCTCCACAACCACCAATTTTTCAAGCCTGAGAGTCGGGGAGGGGGAATTTGCAGGCTCCATACTCTTAGAAATTGTGGGGCTTTCGGAGGCATGGGTGGAACTAACAGAGTGTGGGGTCAGGTTAGGGTGGAACAAAACCACATTATTAGTTGGGCTTGAGTTCCCAATGTCATGCGAGGAGGAGGGGTCTCTCAGAGGTTTTTCTGAGGGTTTAGAGGCCAGTCTGCTTGAGCAGTGGGGGGTGTTGGCCTCGTCAATGATATCCATGTCAAAATCAATCTCCTAGACTCTGACTTTCTTGGGGATTCTAACCTCTTTAGGGGAGTGTTTTTTATTTTTCTTACTGCAAGAGCCAATTTTTGGGAGCCGAGGAGGGCTAGCATTATGCTTAGCAATAGGGTAGGCCAAAGGACTAGTATTAGTCACATTCTGGATAGACATAGAATGAGGTGGGTAGAGGGCGAGGTGGAAGTTGTAAAGGCATAGGATGAGGCCCAGGTGAAGGATGGGGAAATATTTACCCTTTTTCTTGGCCTCAGCAATATCTTTGACATTAGCATCCAGAGAATGCAGCAAGAAAAATGGAATGGAAATATAGTCCTTATTTCTCAGATGGTTAAGGAAAGGGAGATGGTAGTAATAGAAGATTCCATACCTTCCCTCCAGCGTGAAGGATTTCATCATAATGTAACAGATCTCATCCCATGGGAGAAGGGAGCTCCTCTCGGTTGAAGCCACCCGCCCTCTTCACTGAGTTTTCACCTTCACGGAAGAACTGGTTTAGGCTGGTGGTATCCGCAATATGGCTCTGCTTTTTCCATTTTCTCCCCTCCATAGAAAGACCCATCGCCTATGCAATAACTTCTTCATTAATTTAAAAATAGATACCCCCCATGGTAATTCTTTTGTCTTCCCAAGAATTCTCAAATTGCTTGGAAAGTCTTTCATCGTTCCCCTTCATGCTTTCGATGAATTTATCAATGTCGCCTTCCGAATAGGTGAACCACACTGTCGGCTTCGCTTTAAAATCATCAAATTTATCAAGTTCTAGTCTGAGCCTGTCCCTCCCCCCCATTTTTGTTTCTTTCAGTTTATTAGAGTAAATGTGAGACCTGCTAGCAAAATCGCAGAGCCGAAGCAAGGCTAAAGCAAAGTTGTAATAAAATATGTGTTGAACTTGAGATAAAAGCACACAATAATTAGTGTGATTATTATCTCTTATGTCCGAGCAGATATCAAAATTAGGAAATCTACTAGAAACGTGTGAACATTCAATCCAGTCAGTATGATTTGACCTATCCCTTCTATCGCCTTTATCGCCGCTAGTTAGCTCCATCCAAGTAATAATTAGGGAATAATCATTCCTGATATTAGTAATGTCATCATAAACACATCCCTTGTGAGGGTGGTGACAAGGCCAGTCGTGGCTATGTGGCACCCTGGGCTCATGATGGGTGGGATTTCCATCCCAATTTAAAATTTGAAAATTGGCTTTCTTCATCGGAAAAAGGTTATACAAATTCCTCATTGGACTTGGGTTTTTTCCCTCTCCAAGATCACCTTAGTGGTTACTGACAGCAGACTGGGGTCCCTCCAACATCATAAGCTATTCTGCAGCCTTCCCACCACTGCCATGGAGTCAGCAGTCGTATTCCCTTCTCTAAAGACATGTCAGATGGTGAAGTCATCCAGATTAGCCAGAAGGATCCTGACATCCTTCAAAATAGACTCAACTCTCCATCTAGCAGTAGATCTCCCCCTCACTGTTTCCACAATAATTTGTGAGTCTCCTTCAATTTCCAGCTGTTTAATTCCTATGGAATTTGCAAATTTCAGACCCCATAGGAGGGTTATTCCCTCCGCTTGTGTGACAATATTGTTATTTAGATTACCTGCATAGGCTGCCACAGTGTTCCCCAAGTGGTCACAGATGATTCCACCCCTCGCCTGGCAGGCATTTTGGGTGGATCCATCAAAGTACAGTTTAAACCAGTGGAGTTTTGGGGTTAACCATTTGGTCAATCTCCTTTTGTTTTTGGCACTTTTGTTGAAGATTTCAAACTCTAGGGGGAGCTTCCAACTTTCAACAATTTTTTTTGTGTAAGACACTTTTAGGGGGGTTTTAGTATCTTTGAAGATTATGTTGTTTCTCTCTTTCCATAACGCCCAATAGATGTCTGGTGATATTTGCCTCTATAACTGGAGGATGAGGGGGTGGTGGGTGGGGTGATTCCATCCATAAACAAACTACTTAATGTCCTTCTGGAAGACCCATTGGAGACCACATTTCTCAAGGGTTTTATTCCACAGATGTTCAGCAAAGGCATAGAGGACAAACAGGTGGTCAATAGTTTCCTCATCAGCTTTACATAAGATACATCTATTGGGGAGTTGGAAGCCCCTCTTTTTTAGGTTGTCCAAGGTTAGGATTTTTCCATGAATTAGAGTCCACCAAAAGAAATTGATTTGGGAGATTAGCTGGGAGTTCCATATCTTCTTCCAGCACTCAACATTAGTAGGGGGTCTCAGGAGCTGTCTGTAAGCAGATTTGATCGAGAAGTTTCCTGATTGGGTCTCTTTCCAAATGAATATGTCTTCATGAGGGGCCAGGGGGATTCCAATCTCCAGCATAATATTTTGTAGATCCTGAGCCATGGGTAGCAGGTTGGGCCTATTGAGGAAGAACTAGACAATTTTCTTCCATCCTTTCCTTCCTGGTTCCATATAATCAGTAATATAATCCCTTAGGAGTTCCTTTAGGTGGTACATAATTTGGTGGAAGCGAGTGGTAGCCAGGGGCCTGTCCTCCACCCAAAAATCTTCCCATAATATAACCTTCCTGCCATTTCCAATTTTACATTTCAGATCTTCTCTTATTATCAATCTACTTTTCAGGATGTTATTCCATATCTTAGATCATTGGGGAAGGTCTCCCGTACTCAAGTTGTAATAGAATTGCTCTCGATCCAGGTACTTTGCTCTGATAATGTTACACCAGTCCACCTCACATTTAGCCAAGGTCTAGCCAACTTTCGCCATTCACACCTTATTCAGGGCATTTATCTTTCTTATACCCAGACCACCCATGGACCTGGGTAAGCACATATTGTCCCAACTGACCAAAGCAAGGCATTTTTTCTCCTCCAATCCTGTCCATAGGAAGGCTCTTTGGATTTTCTCAAGTTTTTCCCCCATGGCCCCAGATATTTTAAATATGGACTAGAAGTACACCGGAATTCTATGTAGGGAAGCCACGAGGAGTTGGAGCTTGTCCGCACTACTAAGAAATTTTCCTTTCCAACCAGCAAGCTTCTTTTGCATCTGCTCAAGGATAGTGTTCTAGAAAGTGGGTGTGACTTCTTTGACCATGAGGGGGAGACCAAGGTAAGTCCTCGGAAGAGCAGCAGTCTTGCATCTTAGAATTGAGATAATTTTGAGTTGGAGGTCATTGGGGGTGTTGAAAAAGAAGAGAGTACTCTTCTTATAATTCATACATTTCCCCGAGGCCTTGGCGTAGTCAACCAGTAAGTTCTTCCGCTGTTTGGCCACCATGATGGATGACTTACCGAATAGAAAAGTGTCATCGACAAATTATTGAATATTAGTGGGGGGAAGCATGGAAGCGGCTTTAAATCCTTGAAGTCTGCCATTGGTTACCAGATTAGCCACATTTCTACTCAAGACTTTAGCAATCGTGATGAAAAGATAAGGCGACAGAGGGTTGCCTTGCCGGATACCTTTTTCAGCTTTGAAACATCGCATAGGAGTCCCATTGATCAAGACAAAGAACTTAACCATTGGAAGGAGAGGATATCCTTCCAACTCTTGCAACACTCCTCTTCCTCCATCAAAATAGAGTTGAGGGGGTTACCAATAGCCATAATATTCTGAAGTTGTTCCAGTCTGAAGCCCAGAATCTTCTTTTTCTTGAAGATGTCTCCAAAGGTAGCCTTATTCCAACCTTTGACTTCTCTATTGATGAGTTTTAATTTCTCCACAATTTTGAACATAGCAGTCTCTTGAACCGAGGTAGCCCACCAATTCCTAACCAAGTCTCTGAAATCTAGGTGAGAGGCCCACATAATCTCATAGCAAAAAAGGGGGGGGGGACCCTGGTAGGGTGTATCCTTCCAATGAATAAGAAGGGGGTTATGATCAGAAGCAGTCCTTGGGAGCATTTTCAGGAAGGAGTTATGGATAATGTCCCAGTTGGTGGCGAACAGGAATCTATCTAGTCTTACCTAAATTAGGTTCCTGCCTTTCCTATTATTTGACTAGGTGAAGGGGGCACCCTGGAGGTCAATATCAACAAGGCTAGAAACATTAATGAGGCTAGCAAGATCTCCCATACTATCAGAAAAATCAACAAGACCTCCACACTTCTCAGAGGGGTAGAGGGGAGAACTAAAATCTCCCGCTAGCATGTACCAATCCTTCTAGTTTGCCAAGATTAGTTCAGAAATTTCCTCCCACACCAGTCATCTTCCTACCTTGGAGTTGGGGGCATATATCTTAAACAGCTGCCAACAGTGCTCACCATGTTGAAAAGTAACCGCTAAGAAATTTTGGGTGCAAGCATAAAGCTTGCCTTGAATATTGATGGGGTCCCAGAGGGTGGCAATACCCCTAGAATCCCCCAAAGCATCCACATACAGAAAAGTCACCCCCGGCCAGAGTTTACAAGCAGTAGTAGCAAAATTTTGGTAGGACATTTTGACTTCCTGAAGAAGGCAAATATCAATTTTCATTTCCAAAATGTATTGTTTTATAGAAAATTGCTTTTGGGGACTATTAAGATCCCTTATGTTTCAGGAGAGGAACTTCATTTCTTATTTATGTTGATTCCATCAAGGGTCAGCTGTCTGCCCCTTATGTTCAAGGAGAGGAACTTCATTTCTTATTTCTGTTGATTCCATCAAGGGTCAATTGCTTGCCCCTTGCAATGTCCGTAGTCATAACTTTATGTCTTAGTGAGGGTCTTCTAACTTTATTTTCAGTACCCCCCACATCTACTTTCTAGGCCTTGGGTTTCTTCTTCTGGGTTATCCATTCTTCATTATCTGCCCAAGGAGATCCTGGAGGTGAAAGCTTTAAAAGAGGGGATGTTGTCAAGGAGTTTCCTGTTAGAACAGACTTTTCCTCCTTACTAGGGGAAAAAGGGGGGGTTGTGATTATCAGTGACAGACATAGCTTCATCTGAGATGGAAGCTTGATGGGTTGGGGGGATAGGAATAGTAGAGAGCATGGGGGAGATTTTCTCTGAAGGCAAGCCAGGGGGTGGCAAGGGATTTGGGGAAAGGTAGAGACTCATCAATGGTGGGATTTCATCTTCTTCCAGGGAAGTAGCTAGGTTAACAATCTTTTCAGAAACCATAGGGGATTTTAAGATTTCAAGGATCATGTTCGTGTGGGGGTAGTCATCAGGGACTTCATTCACATTAGGCAGCCCCAAGGGAGCAGATGATGAGGGTGCACTTAGGTTGATGGGTTCACCCAAGATGGTCTTTTCTTTAAGCTTGGGTTCAACAGACACTGGGTTTTTACACTTAGTGTAAGTATGTCCTTGTTTATTACACTTCTGACAAAATAGGGTAGCATTTTCATAAACAATAGCCTGGGACCATTTTCCCCACTTTGACTTTAGAGAAACAAAGTTGGGGAGAGCCTTATTAATCACAACATTGACACAAAAACGTACATAAACCAACCTAGATTTATTGAGAGTGACTGAATCTGCTACAACATAGCTATCGAATGAGTTCCCGATCCAGCGAAAGATTTGTTCATCCCAGAATTCTAGCGAAAGGCCAGGTAGTCTAACCCAAACAGGGGCCATGCGGTTGAGTTCTGTTGAGGGGTCAAAGTCAGGCTTCCATTTAGCCAGAGTTAGGAAATGCTTCCCATAAGCCCAGGACCCTGATAGGACAAAGATCGGGTCTTCCTCAACATTGAACTTAAACAGGAAGAGGCCCCCAGGTATTGCTAAGATGTCGACACTACCTTTTAGTTTCCATCGATATTTTGCCCATCTCCTGATCATGTCGATAGATGGTCGGAAGGAGAATAAATGACCAACAATCACTAGGTGAAGGAATGAGACGATTTTGTCCATGAGATTGTTCGGGAGCTTGATCTTTGTTCCTTCTTCCATTTGGGTAAAGTTGGTCAAAGCCGCTTCTAAGGTCATATTAGTGGACCCAAGGAGGGCATTCTTCTAGCTAGACTTGGGATCCTTCTTTCCATTCTTCACATTCCCATGTCTAGCATTAGTTTTTGGCCCAGGATGGGGTATATTCTTCCCTTCATCACCAAGGCCAGAGTCAGTCAGAATTGGCATGGAGGAAGGAGTGTCAAACTTGACAGTTTCTTTCGTATGAACCACAGACCCTGGGGTCCCAGCAGTAGGAAAAACAGCAAGTGAACCAACCATGATATTGGGTTGGGGGTTTGGTTTAAGGGAGGGAGGGACCTCCCTAGAGGGGGCGGTCATTCAGGGGGAGCAGATTCAAGCGGTAATGATATATTATGTTGTCATTGATGTCAATTAACCGGTAATGATATTGTTGATATTGTTGTAATATTGTTACTAAAACCGGTAGGAAGAATTTGTGGAGTGAACCGGTAACCAGTGTAAACCCTAACTATTGATGTAACCAGTAAACTCTACTTGTTGTTTTTGATAAACCCTAACTGATTAAGTTTGGTGAGTTGGTTATATTGGTTTATGATCTTATGATGAGCGATAATGATTATGACACATATGATTATTGTATGAAGACAATTCCAAGAGATTTTGGCGAGTTGTTGTAACAGTTTTTTTTCTAGGGAATGAGTAAATGTATTACATCTAATGCAAAGCACGTGATGAGTTACTAAGTTCGATGAAGCAGTGATCAAGGTTTTCTTGATTGATGTGTAGAGATTGCTATGTAATCCAATGGTCATACTTGAATCGATTTGTTTGTAATCTCTATGAGAATTAGGTTTTTGTTATGTTACCAACCTAATTGATTTGTTTATAAGGTCAATGAAGTTGTTTAGTTTAATGAGTTGGCAAAGAGTGAGCACAAATCAATTGAGTGTGTGGTTGTTGAACCAGATGATGTATCTGCAGTTTGAGTAAAGGCATATGGGAGCATGAAATGGATCTGATCAAGCAAGTGTAGTGATATTCAGATAGATCAGCAAACTTCTATTGTTTTCTAACAATTACAATAGAATTGAAATCCCCTAACTGGGTAAACTCTAAAAATCTTGGTGTTATTCAAATCCTCTAACAAGGTGATCTATTAGCTTGGATTTTCAAATACTCTACCAAGGTTACTCCTTATAGGGTATTGCTTCTAACAAGGCATTTATAGTCAATCCCTTAACTGGGTGATTCCTAACAGGATCAGTTCTTAATAGAACTTTTTGTAAAGCTTTACAGGCTAGTCTCCTAACAGGGTGAACTTCAGAAGAGTTCAAATAGTTATCTTGTGAGTCTCATCTAACCGTGGTTTTTACCTATTTTGGTTTCTACGTCAAAAAATATTTGTGTCAAGTGGTGAATGTTTTTGTGGTTATGTTTTCATGGTTGATTTACTTAACTACTTAACTATTTTGATAAGTCATGATAACTAGAAGCATTGAGAAATGAAGAAGTTGTTTATTGTTAATTTGTTGTAACAGTCAACTAGTTTATCTTATGAGTTTTTATCTTGACAGAGGTATTACATTATTAGTTCTAAGTTTACTTTGAGAGAATGATTTTTGAGATTGGTGAAGTTTGTTTCAGTTTTTCTATCTACTGATTAACCCCCCCCCCTCTCAGTAGTTGACCAGATACTTATTCTTTCATCATACCATCAGGATTCTCTTTTCTTACTTCTTCCTTCGGTAGTGAGACTTTTTGGGCAGTGAGCATTCTGGCAGTGAGCCACCCTTTTTGTAAGAATCACATTAACCGGTGTTATATATTGAGAACTAGCATTCTTCGTGGTTTTTCCCTTCTTTGGTTTTCCACGTCATATCTGGTGTTCATTGTTTGATTTGATCTGTGTGTGTGTGTGTGTGTGATTTCATGTTACATCTATTCTAATTAATTCTGATGGTAATTTCAGATCTGTGAAAGAATTAATTAAAACTTTTTTTGTCAACTGATTCACCCCCCCCCCCCTTAGTTGCCCAGATATTTATAACAAAGAGGGAGATATGGGTTACCACCCCTTAATATGTCAAAATATCCCTATGTTGATGTCTTAAGGAAGCTAGGAACAAGGATACTCGCCTTCAACACCAAGGAGATATCCTTTAGGAAACAATATCATAAATCTAAGATAAAGAGGGAATACCCTTATAAGAAATTATAAGATAGTTGAGAATGAGATATCTTGCAACAAGTCTAAAGATAATCCTTGGAGGACAAGAGATCTTTGTTAAAAAGACATCTATCTCCATGAGGAGTTTTTGAACAAACATAACATCTTCTACCAAAAGAAGGGAAAGAGAAAAATAATGCATACCTTCCCCTTATTGATAGGTGAAATGGATTCTTGATGAAGGATGACACACTTTTGACCTAATGTGAGGGGTAATTTTATAATAGATAAACATTTCTAAGTGAAAAAGAGGTTGTAGCCAAGGACATACACCTCCTTGAGCAAACAACAAATTCACACAAGGAACAACATCAAATCATAAACTAACATCAATCAAAAAAAGTAAAGTGGATCCTTAGAAAGGATGAGAGAGAGAGAGATCATTTCCCCCCAAGGGTAAGGACAATGAGAAGAATTACATAACCTCTAAGAAGAGATTAGACATAAGAAAATTCACAGTTTACTCACATTAAGTAAGAAAAGACATTATTCAATCTAGATTGTTGTGGTAGATTGGGAACTAGGGTAATATCCATTTCTGGGAGGATACCTGGTTGGGGGATAAACCATTAATTATGCACCATTCCTTTAAGAACATTTGTGATGGTTCTAATGTGTTCTTTGGACATTGGGTCTCAAAATACATCACCCCTACAAAATCTTGGAAAGACATTTCATAATGCTTCCATCGTCAACCTAATTTGTTGTATAAGGTTTTAGAGCTATAGAATTTAATAAAATTGATTAGAATTCTCCTCTTCCACAAAGAGTGTTGGCATATGCACACTCCAATGAGACATTGTATGTGATTGAAGGTTTTGTCATTGATGGAAACCTTGCAATCCTATGGCACCGGCAAAGGCATTATACTGGCATCAGTAGATCACACTCTACACCAGCACTCAAGATACCGGCATCAGCAAATCACACTCTACACTGGCACTCAGGACACTGACACCGGCATAGAAGAAAGGAAGTATACTGGCACAGAGGCCGACAGGATTTTGTTATATTATATTTTGTTTATTATTGTAAAACTTTGTAAGCCAACTTGGCAAATTGTAAAATGACTCTTATATATAAAAGAGATCATTATAGACATTTGATAGAGGAGGTGTAAGTAATAAGGAAAAATATTAGGCAGACCTATTATGCGAAATATAGGTTAAGAAGTTTATGTAAGAAGCAGAGTAGCAACGAGTACTGGATCAGGCATTGAAGATGCTATTGTAAACTAGTACAAGATATTGGATTTGCATAATCCTCATTGTAAGTCAGTGAGACTTCCCATTGAGCAGTGAGCTCTAGGTAGTTGGCCTTCCTGCATGTGCAGGCCCCTATTGTAAGTAATATTCTCTTATTGGCCAGTGAGTGAATATTGTGGGTCACAAATCCCACCAAGGTTTTTCCCACACTAGGTTTCCTCATTAAAACCTTGTGTTATGGTGTGCTTTTCGTGTGGATGTTCTTAATTCTATTTATTGCATTATTTCTTGCATACCAATACACTGTTATATTATGTTCTGCATGTTTTAAGTTAAGAAATTATACATACCGGTTAGATACTGATTCACCCCCCCCCTCTCAGTATCTGTGGGATTCCTAACAAAGAGGACAAATGTATATTCAAATTGAACCATGGAGATGATTTCAATATCAAGTATGTGTATCTATCTCTCTCCTTAGGGAAAATATTGATCTAGGGTGGTGGAGGAAGGTTTGGAACCAATAGTTAATCCAAAAGATTAACATCTTCTAGTGGATTGTTCTACACAACAAGATTATTACTCAAGATAACCTATCTAAGAGGGGATATCAATTCCCTAACCATTGTGTTTTATGAAAGCATAAGGAAGAAAGCATTTCTTACTTATTGATTCACTCCACATTCACAAAAACATCGTGGGGTTTTCTCATGCAAAAGTTGGATACTCCTTGGAACATGAATGACAACCTGCAAAAAAATTTTATGGATTGGAGGGGGCCCTTGGAGACACATCCCACCTCATCTTGGCTTAAGCATTTGGAAAGAGAGGAAAAATAGGATCATTCATGCTTTAGAAAACCTTATCGAGGTGGTTTTTGGATCCTTCTCTAAACTCCTCATAGATAAGCTCTCTGTTAGCACTTGCCCCTACCCATCCCTTGCCCCCTCATCATCTGATGATAATATTGCTAATAATTGGGACATTCATGGTTCTTATGGATAATTTGACAATAATAAAAGTATTTTGAGAAGGAATACTAGATGATGTCCACCTAGGTTGGGGTGGTTTAAGTTGAATTTTGATGGTGCTACAAGATAGTCCTTGGGTGAGGTGGTTGTAGGAGGAGTCCTAAGGATGCATATGAGGGAGATGGTGGTTTCTTACTCTAGGAATTTTAAGTTAAGTGCAAATAAACAAGCTAAAGGTATGGCCTTACTTTAGGGACTCAAAGTTTCCCTTTCAATTGGATTCAAGGATTTAACCATTGAAGGTGATTCCGAACCCATAACTGATCGGTTAAGGGATTGAATAAGGTTAATTGGTCAATTAAAGGGATCCTCAGAGATATCCACAAGTTTCTTTTGGGATTGGAGCACTTTGAAATTGTTCATGTCTATAGAGAGGGAAACATGGTTGTTGATGCTCTAGCGGCTTTAAGCTTCCAAATTGAAGGATGGAGATGTTGTAGGAGGAAGGATTCCCTCCCAAATAATGTTCAGTTACTCCTACATGGAAAGTCCCTAGTGTTGGATTTAAATGGGTAACATACATTTGTAGCTCCTA
Source organism: Cryptomeria japonica (assembly GCF_030272615.1). Classification (NCBI taxonomy): domain Eukaryota; kingdom Viridiplantae; phylum Streptophyta; class Pinopsida; order Cupressales; family Cupressaceae; genus Cryptomeria; species Cryptomeria japonica. The sequence goes on from NC_081408.1 coordinate 297,769,082, forward strand.
ACTGTTTAGGTTGTGGGTTGCAATTTTGAATGTTGATGACGGGAAAATTTGAATATGATGAGATAGCCAAGGATGATGTGGTACAATCATGTTGCATGTAATAGTTACTTTTCATTGATGTGGCATGGTGTCCTTTTTTTGTGTCTCGTGAGACTTTTAGATTGCTACTTTACGATGTGTTGGCATCATTGTTGCGAGATGCATTGGATTTGGGATTATAATGTCAAGGTAATCCCTAGGGAAAGAAAGGCTACGATTTTAATTTCAATTTCACACTTTCCGACATGTCATTCCACTAGCATGAGCTAAGGATTAAGGAAAGATACAGGCATTATTATGACCTTGACAACTCGCACAACGTTAGCTTTCATATTTTATGTTGCTTTCTTAGGATAGAGTTTACAAAAAAAATTGTGTTTCTCTAGTTTTTTGGTGAAACCTTCTCACTACTTTCAGAACTGGGGGAGACCATATGCATGTTGAGCCTGATAAATTGGATGAGTTCAAGAATATTGAGATTGTGTGGCACATTTGTGAGGGAGGGGTTGACAGACACTTGGAAATTTTGAAAGGGTTTGATGAACAATTGTCTATACAATTTGCCACCTCCTGGGTCAATAGGAAAGTAATTGTGGGGGAAATTTTATTTGAAGTCAATGAAGAGGTGATTGTGCAATCAACTAACCTTTCTATGGAGGGTAGGAAGTGGAAGAGAACCATTCATGTGGTGAATAGTGAGAGCCTAAATAGGTTCTTTTGTGGGAATGAAGCCCCAATCAATTTGTAGGGTGGAAATGCGAGAGAGGAGTTTCTTGACCATTGGAAAATGATATGTCGAATGATAATGAAGTATTTTACTTTAAAAGGCTACTTTAAAGGTTATTATTTTTACCATATGTTTCTTCTGAATCACTTTAGGAATCATGACATTATCCCCTTCCTGTTTTACATATTTCACTCCTTGGAACACTATTAAAGAGGCCCTTGACCTTAAAAACCAAATATAAATCCTACACCCATGCACCAAGGATTGATTTATAGACTATATTTTTTCCACCTAGCTCTGTGTCCACCTAGGAATGTCATGGTTATGGAAGCCCCTTCCTTGAGTGCCCCCTTTTTAATTGGTATGTTTGGTGCTTGGAAAAAACAATGCATTCACCAACCTGAAACTACTTTTTTTGCTTCTCCTAAAACCACCTCTTCCTCAGTTGTCATTATAGAGATTGGTGCATCTAAGGACAAAAGACCCTGACAAACTAGAAAAATGGAAAGAATACTAGCCACCACAAGAAAAATACAATTCTTGAATAGTCCTTCAAGAAGGATGAGGATGGTAGGGAGAGAAACAAAAAAAACAAAGGTAGAAGAAGGTTGAACAACCTCGCCTCTTGTAGTTCTAGGAAAGGTAAAAGAATTAAGCTTGTTGATTATGACTCAAAATAAGAAGAGGAAGAACAAGGGAAGGATTAAGAGGAAAAGGAGGAAGAGAAGAATGCAGATGGTGGTGGAGAAAAATTGGAGGAGAGCCTGAAGAAGTTAGTGAACAATAGCTAGGATAATAGGGGAACCAAATTGGAGATAACAGAATGGAGGAGATCACTAAGGATATTGTTGTGGGTCAAAGTTGTATGGAATGTCAAAGGTCTGACATTGAGTGAAAGGTCATGGGGGAGAAACTGTCTATGTCGGAGGACAAAATATTTGACTTGGAGAAGAAGATGGGCAACATCTCCAAGTTCAGCCTTTGGGTTATGTATAACTCAGTGACATCTCTTTGTTTAATGCAAGATAAGGTTCTAGGATACACAATGATTAAGGATGAAATCCACACACAGCTCTTTAATTTCCTAACAAAGGATTGGAATAATGTCCTACTACAAGCAAGTCATGGTGTGAAGAAACCTAATCATGATTAGTGTTATAGGGGTTCCTTTTTTTTGTTTATGTCCTTTGGATCTTGGCTTCTCTGTTAAACAATTTAGGTAGTTACAACTTGTTTACTATTAGTTGATGATCTATTTTTGGATTGTGGTTTTACTTTTTGGTTAGTATTTTAATATGCTTACAAACTGCTACAGATATAGCTAGTTTTGCTTAACTATGGTTTTGTTGATGTTTTTGCACACCGTTGGGCTATGGATGTTATAGGGACAACACCTTTGTTATGCTACTTTTAATGTAAAAACCAACACTTCACATGTGACGGACTATGCACAAACAGTCCTTATTGGTCATTCACAATTATGCATTGGGGTAACTATATATTACTAAATTGGCAACCAGGGGTATAAATAAACAAAATTAACTAAAAATTATCCAAATTAAGAACAATAGCTATGGTTGGGTAACATTAATGGCTAGTGTGATATCTCCTATAATCACTATGGGGGACATGAGCATGTTGACCGATGTAGCCAAGTGGAGTCAATACTTTGTACCTGCACCAACCAAAGCATACAAACACCTATGCATACATATAAATATACATGTACATATAATATAACTGAAATCATCACTAACATTCTTCAATCGAGGTCACATAATAACATTGTTAGTAACATGATTGTAGCATCCTAAAATTGCAACACTTGCAATTTCGACTGCATTTGGGTCTTCACGATGGTGACGCAACACTAAACCTGAATGGAGACCCCGAAACTTGTCCATGACATCAAAAACTGCATTTTTCAGCACCCTGGCCTGATCCTCCTTGCACCCTGCTATCCCTGGAGGTGGGACCATGGCGCCCAGCGCCCTGGTCCCTGGCCCTATTTTTGGGCCCGGTCTCTTTTGGGTCTCGGGTTTTTAAGTTTGCAAATTGGAAAATAATGTTTCCTGGTCAGCCTAAGGTCGGAAAAATCAGTCTTTCAACCCTAATTGACAAGTATATAAACTACATTTCCCCTCTCAAAAAGGGTAGATGGAAAAAAGGCGGAAGCGATACTCAAACATTCAAGCATTCAAGCATTCCTTCAAGCAATTGATCATTCTAAGTCTCCATTCAAGGCTAAGTGTTGCATTCAAGACAAGGATTCAACCATTGAAGAGGAGATCACATACAACATACAACATACAACAACAATTATACCTTTGCATGTAAGAATACAAACATTCTTACAACAAGGTATTGGTACTTGATTACATTACAATCATTTACATTTACAGCATTTCTCATTTCTTGGTTAATTCCAAAACCGGGGTTTGACCTAAGGGCAAACCCTTAATCCCTAACCCCCCAATCGTCCTCTCTTTTCTGTGTGTAGGTTGCAGGTACGCGGCTATAATTGAAGATCCGGAATCCTTGTGCAGAGACAAACAGATCCCCCTTCGTTTCGCGGATTTTTCGGAGGACCGTGTGCACGTTGGGCGCCATCGTCCCATCAACTTTCGCTCAAATTTGCAAGACAGCACCGTCTCAACATTTTACTGCTAATTCCAGGTCCGCAGCTTCATCCTATATTCCTATCTCTGTTTATAAGTGAATCTTTCTCACTTTTTATGCATTCCTAGCTTGATCCTTCTATCTACATTCTTTACAAAAGAGGGTAGCCTTGTTGTCTTAACCCTTGAAACTCATTTAGAATCCAATCTTGCATTGTGTGGGATTGGATCTTGTGGGTTCCAACCCCTCTTTTGAATGTAAAGTCTCCCCTAAGTGAAAACCGTCAACCCTAGTGACCCCCTTTCTCTCTCCTTGGAGTGGCGGGGGGAACACTTAGGGTTCGCTCGCAATTTTCCTCTTTACAATGATATCTCATTGGATCAATATAGCAGATCAACAAAATAAATATACAGTTAAGCATTTGATCTCTTAAAAGAAAGACAATAACATAAAATATGATTTATTTCTTTTAAATAAACCAGCTATATTAACATCACTTGTCACATTTTGGTTATTAGTTGAATCAACATTAATATTAAAACATCATAACTATGATAACAACCCCAACAAAACCATTATCTAAACAGATATGTAATAACCATTAACACCATGGCCCTCACAACCAAGCACAAGAAGCAAGCACACATCCCAAAGAAAAAACATAATCATGATCATCACGAAGCATAACAAAACATCATTGGTCCAACACAAACACATAACATATATCCAATCAAGGCATAAGTTAGGCACTCAAGGTCTTAAATTAAAATCAAATGTACCATTTAGAAAGATAGTAAACCATCATAAAAATGTTTATGCCCAAAAATAAAATGACACAGTCATAGGTTCATAAAAAAATCCACATCAAGAAGAAAGAATACATGAGAGAAATTGGAGGGGCGTTACATATTTTGACGTCTAGGTCTCTTCAACTAGTTGACTTGGATCTTTTTGTTTTTAAGTACTCATGCTAATTACTTTTGTGTATACTTGAAGGTTACTTGTATGGATTGATAAGATCCTATGCTTGGGGGCTTGATCACCCCCCAAATTTAGTGTTATCCTATATCTAGCTTGTCTTTCTCTCATATGATTTATCTTTTCTTTTTACTTTACTGCGAGTATGACCGTAAGATCATACTCCACTAAACTGGGGGCTAAATGTAGCATTGTAATTTGTACATCTTTAATTAGGGCACACTCTCTTATCACCCATTTTAGTATTTCCCAGTCCTATGTGAATTATAGGACTTTTATTGATTTAAATTAAAATTTAATTCACTATTATGAATCTTATTCCACTTTAACACAACATCGCACTCTTATTTGGCCCCTTATTTCTAGGTGTGCCCCTTTATATTTTATTATCTTGATTTATAATAAATATTGCCGCATTTTAAATCTCAAGACATGTTTCCCTCACCTAAACATTATATATCTTTATACAAACTTACTTTTGGCATTCAATTCCTATTATCTCACGTCCTTAAAAAGTCCTCTACTAAGTCCCACACTTTTTTCACCAAATTGTAGCAGGATAATAAGGCAATCCTATCCTATTAAAATTTACCTCCATGTGAAAATATGATAATTATAAGTCATCCTAAAGGTGTTCTTATTATGAAATCCCTATATAAGGCATTGCTCTCACTTCATGTCATAATCTCATTAAATTTTGTATTTGATCACTATGTTATCATTCCAATTCAAGAGCAACACTTCAAGCTCAAATCCAAGTCTAAGGAGCAAAAATGTATATAAGGGCATCCTCATTTATATTTCATTTATGATCTCTTGATGGATTTTTATGTGATTTATCATGTTATTGCATCAACACATGGAGGACTTATCCTAAGAACATTGTTTCATCAATTGAAGGTATCCTCTATTCAGTCAATCATTTCAATTCAATATTTTCCAATTCAATTTCAATTCAATTTCAATTCAATTAAAGGATTAATTCCAAACCTAGCATTAAACCTAGACAATCCCCTATAAACCACTCAAATAGGTAATTTTCCTCCTCTTTTATTTAGCTATAGGTTTTCAATGGAGACATGAAGATAGGAGGGCCATCAATAGACAAATACAAGCAGTACTCAAAATAAGGATAGAAATACCCTGGATCAAGGTGTTTTGGGTAAACTAATCCTTAAAAGTCTACACTATATTTGAGGGGAATAAAGTACAGTGTCTCAGAAGGCCTCTACTAAGTTTGTGTGCAAAATTTAGAAGACAAGAGCCCTCTAGGCAACCCAGTGTAGTGAATTCGGCTCCAAATTTTAGTCATGGGTGCACCTCTATATTTCCTATTCAATTTTGTACCTATTGCAAAGTTTCTATTTGCGCATAAATCTATTATAGTCCTTTCAGTTTTCATTTGCTTCATACCTAGATATTAGTTTGACATTATCTCACATCCATACACTTTCCAAAGCAATAAAGGAATAGAAGCCCTAAGGTGCCATTTGAGTCTCTTTGAGAAGAGTTATTCAAATTCAATCACATCTTTTGTGGCTTCATATTTCAATATCTGTGTGAAAGTGGATCTTGGCTTTAACCCTACCTTGCTCCATTTTTTTATCAAACAGTTTACAAACAATTTGCAAATTTATTTCCTTCTTCAACCTAAAACTTTAATTTTTTTGTATTATTTTATACCTTCTTGAGATTATCGCCACAAACTCTACTTCCTTAATCTTTAGTTTTTCTTTGCATTCCTTGCTTTTTGAAATATGAGCCTTTAGCTTGATCATTATCCTTTCAACCTTATTGGATTTTTTCTTGCAATCTTCACTTTTAGCTCTTGCATTATCTAGATCATTAAGAGCAAACTAGAGTTCTTTTAAATCTATCTCACAATCATTAGGATCAATATCCTATCCTACATGTTCTATTGCCTCAAAGTTTGTTTCCATAAGCATTTTATTATTCAACATCATACTAAACCTTTTATGTTCAAATGGAAGATCTACCTTAATTTTTTAGATTGTTGCCTTAGGAATCTTTCTTTGATACCAATTGTTGAACACACTGTGCTAAGACAGGCGGGTGAATTAATATAAATCAAAATGTAACCATTATATAATTTTTAAACCTTTAAATAAAATTTAAACAAGTAAATAATGAAACACAACATGCACTACACACAAACACCAAGATTTTTACATGGAAAAATGAAGGAAAACCCACAATGAGGATTAGCTCACAATTTATGAAACAAGTTATTACAAAGTTTATCTTAGGCTCACTACTTATTGAATGAACTTACAAGATAAGGTGCACTACCTTAGGGAAAGGTACAATTGACTTGCTATATCAAGATCACTTATCCAGAGCAGGATACATTGAGATTACAAAAAAAAAATGTGAACTACTATACATGAAGCATTTGATAAATGTTGATACTATAGTCCAATTTGTAGCCCAAGTATTCTGTCACAATGATTTTGCACACTTCATAATTATATTATGTATTAATAATTTATTTTTCATATTAAAAGCCTTAACATCAACTCATTCAGGTCCACAAATGATTTATTCTTCCTTTCAGAACAAAGGTTGGGAGGCAATGGAAGCAATTTCAATTTTTTTAGGCATGAGATGAATTTGAATTTCCCGATAAATAGACATGACAATTAGATTTCATATCATGTTGTCAGCATGGGGGGGGGGGGGTGAAGGTCATCAACCTTATGTGGATACCTTGCTCATGGTATGATAGGACCAGGTGGAATAAAAGGTGGGGACCCCATTCTAGCGGGATATATCAATGGGTTGGTTGTAATCACCTTGTATCTATATCAATGGGTTGGTTGTAATCACCTTGTATCTATATTTCTTAAAATATAATATACTTTATGGATATATATGTTTGCACATATGATTTATTGTAATTGGCATAATGTGTATTTTTGTTATGTAGTTTACTGAAATTATATCAATTACAAAAACATAGTTTGCACAAACAAGTGAAAATGGATATGTATGCAGTTGGCACTGAGAGAACATTCTACAACCCTACATGCGTATAACATACTTAAATGTCTATCCTAATGTTTTTGTGATATATAAAATTAAGTCAACATAAAATCTAATATATTGTCTACTTCAAATGGTGTATTGAGTAAGAATTGAAAGTTTATCACTGATATTTATTTGAGTATTAGCTGCATATTTTTCAATGTTATTTTACCATTGAGCTCTATGATGAATGTGGATTTAGTTGTATTGATTTCTTTGAATTGTATTGATTATGTTAATTTTGTTTTTGAATGGTAAGATAGATTATTTTTTTATTTTGAAGTTGTTAAATAAACACAAATAGATAACTAACTATAGGAAAGAATTACAACCACAATACAAGAACATAGTAGTGAGAAATACTTTTTAAAAACATACTTAGGAGTGAAAAATAAAAGAAAATGGATGTTTGTATTTGAAAATTCACTTGAAATTGCAAGGTCATAGTTTGTTCATTCGTCTTCATTCATAAAGTTTACTAATTGTTGCATTACACTTGCGACAATAGCAAAAATAGTCCCAATTGCATATGTTCTTGTATTCACTAAAAAGTGCTTGATTTTGTATTTAATATGAAATTATAATACATGCAAGGACATTTGACTCCTTAAATAGTATAATATAATCATGCTCTGTTGAATGAATGAAGGAATTTAAATGATGTCCACGAGACCCAATGGTCTAAGGGACCAAGATCCACGAAGCTAGCTCACTTTCAGGTTCTTTTCCATGTTGGTTCTTCTCTTATGAATCTTGAGTAATAAACTCGCTATTTTGTGAAGCCTTGACTCTTCAAAAAGCTCATCCAGACTATCCATCTTTAATTCATTATCAAATTGAATTTGAATATCTTCGTAGGCTACATATTTCTTAATAAAATGCCATTTTGTCTTTATTGTCCTCTTGTTGCAAAAAATGCACATCATTTCTTCCCAATCCTCTTTGGGCACCTTCTATCTGCCCATTTCACATCTCAAATGATGAGATCTTGTCCTTGGTTGTGGAATTAGAATTTTGGCCTTTGCATTAATCATAGATCTCAAGTAAACCTTTTCACCATGCTCCCAAGTAGGATTGAATTCTTTAATATAGTAGCCTTTTTTTCTCCCTAGTTGTCTTATCCATATGGCATTCCTAAATTTCTCTAACACCCTCTTTTTTATCTCCTCCTTGTTGCTAGGACAGTCATGTAAATTTATGTCCCACTTGTTCATCCACTTGTTATTTTGTTTCTTCCAAGTCTTTTTCCTATGATTTAGGTCCTCTTCAACAACCAAATTGGGCCATTGGTGTTTAACCATATTTTCTACCTTTTTTAAGTAGCATAACGGTCAAGTGATTGTCAAAGCCTCAATTGGAAACATACTCGCTTCTGCTAAAAGAACTTCGTAAGGTGTTGTTGATTTAACTTTGAGGTTGCTGGTAATAAGATGCTTTTTAATTCTTTTTATTTGCTTCCATTTGAGGTTAGATATGCTATTCCCCCAAACTTCACACCTGTAAAGGATAACCAGCACCACTAACAAACCAAAAAGGGTTTTCTTAGTCTTCCAATCCCACAACTCTACTTTCCTACATTTTTTCTGAAGAAGGCATAAAGCTCTCCAACCCCCTTGGATCCTCTTTGATCTGCATGTCTCCCAATTGAGCCTATTGTGAAAGTCAATTCCTAAGTACTTGTACTCTTCCACTACCTCCAAGGGGCTGCCCTCGAAGATAAAATTGACTTGTTGATTCTTCTTTTTCAATGAAAATATCATGACTTTGTTCTTACTAGTATTCACTTGCATTCCTACCTCTTGAAAAAATAACTCAAGAGCCTTCAAATGTTTTCTCATGCCTTGAGCAGATTTTCCAATAAGAATAAGATCATCTGCATATAATATAAATTTCACCATATAACCTGCCAACTAAGTACCTTCCCCATTAGTATGACTGGGCCACTCTCCAAGTTTATCAATATATAAGCCGAACAACATGGGAGATAATGGACACCCCTGTTTGACCCCAATATCACTATCAAAGAACTCAGACAACCTTTCTTTAGTTGTGATTTTAGCTCTAACCTACTCATATTTTTTGTGGACAACAACTCTAAACTCCTTTGGAACCTCGAGTTCATCCATCCTATGCCAAATTTTATCCCTAAGAACGATATCAAAAGCTTTTTTGAAATCCATGAAGCAACAAAAGGCTTATTCACCTTGGTTTTCCCAAACTTTCTCAATGAAATGCCTTAGAGTGATGCAATAGTCAATGGTGGAATGTTTAGGCCAAAAACCAGCCTACCCTCTAGCCCTTTTTCCCTCTTTTTCTGCCTATTTACCGATTCTACACTCTATCATACTCCCAAAAATCTTTCCAAAGAGAGGATTGACCATGATAGTATGGTAACTAGAAGGATTAACTATAATTCGAGCTACATTTCAAAGCTTTCACTACATATTCCATTTAGTACTTGAATCTTTTGCCTATGTGCTTCAATGAAATTAAAAGTTATAGTAAGTGTGACTTTTATTTATCCCTTATAATTGATTAAATCGTAACATAATATTTATTTTATGGTTTTTCCTCTATCAAGTGTTGGTTCATAAATAATGATAATAACACCACAAAAAACACTTCTTCCTCACCAACTAATAAGGTCTCCGTTGAGATGTATTTTTCTATTATGCTTTTGTTTGCAAATTATTGTGAAATAAAAGTTAGTGTTTGTTTCGTGTTATATAAAATTTTCTACTCATAAAGGTTATTAGATACTTGTGTTTCGCTACTACATTTTTATAATTTATCAGCTTAACTTTTCATTACTATTGAAAAATAACAAATAGTAAATATGTTGATCAAATGAGAGATATGAGATGGTGCAATTTAGATTAAGTGTATGTTACTATGCAAAATTCATATATTGTTGTTGTGAATACTTAGAATTATTTGTGAGTGATATATAATATTGGATAAAATAGATGAAATGGAAAAAAATTTGTTTATGTTTACTTTGTATCATAGCATATTAACATTTTGGATAACAATTGTAAAAGAAATGATGTCACAATCAATCTAATATGTGTTAATGTAATACGTTTTATATTACAATTTTTTTATGTTGACCAAACATTCTCAACAAGCTATCATGGAGGGTTATTTACATTACACACTAAAATTGTATGTTATGGTTGTTCATATAGTTTTATAGGATTTTTATTTTGAATTTGATTGTTGCATCCCAATGCTAAAGCATCTAACAAAAAATATCATATTATCCACTTATATTATATATTCTATGATCTACAATAGCAATTAAGTATCTTATAAAAATTATCATACTGTCCAATTATCATATTTACTAGGATGCTTATCTTATAAGATTATTTCTCAAGATTCTAGGAGGAAAGATCTCAAGTGGTTTATGCACCTACCTCATGAGTCCATTACCACTTTTCCACAACTAGTTGAAATATTTGTCAACCATTTCTCTTGTAACATACAACAAGAACTTTCCATGCTTGATATTTGCAATGTTAAATACATAAATTGTGAGAGATTTTCCTACATCTTCTAAAGATGCATAAGTCTTATTAGTCACTTCCCATGGGCTATACCTAAAACAAGCTTGTCAATATCTTCATCATGAAACATATCCTAAAAATGACCTTCCATTTATAGGTCTGTTGTGTCAGAACTTTTGATGAGATTATTGAAGAGAGAGTTACCATTGATAAAACCCTTATTACTAAGGGATTATTCAAAATCTAATATAAGGAAAAGTCAAAATTCTCTCCTTGAAACAAAAATGTCATAATTGATGGGGCAAACAACACTAAAGTTGTCCAAATTGCATCAACAATACCAACATAAAAAAAACTCCTACATTTTAAATATCCTATAAAATAATCTTGTTACCATACAACAAGGATCATTAAGAACTCCTACAACTCAAAGATGTGCATACACTCCTTTAGGGGAACCAATAGAAAATGTGTTTGGAAAAATCAACAAATAAAATTTGATTAGACATCCATATACTCAACCTCTTGACAAAATGTACCAAAACTAAAATTCTATAGTGATAATGAATAATATAAATATCATAGACTTAAAGATCACACCCTCTTAAATTTTATGCTATTCAAAAATTATGTCCAAGATCTTGTTGATAGTGATGACCTTATTGAGACCTATTCCCTAAGTATGACCCAAACTTAGTCCCCAATATATAATAAAGATAAAACCTGAGGTAATTAAACAAATAACACCCATACTACATCCTCATTATATGACTCAATAGTTGGCCATGTCAAAGAAGAAAATCCTTAGGTTAACACTATCACCATTAAAGGCTCTAACCGCATTGTCACTACTAGGTGTGGTGAAGTCACCATCTGAGGGACACCTTTGTCCTCTCAATAATGTACCCAATATGATTTTCTTGAACATCTAGAAAGGAATTCAACACAAATTTCTATCTTGGAGCTCCTTAGATCATCCCCTCTTTTTAGGGACATATTGGATCAAGCTTTGAGAGAGTCACAAGTTCCTTATTAATATGAATTATGACCAATTTCAATCCCTCCTAGGATATTTATCTTCTTCATACCACCTAGATTTCACTCCTAATTGCACGTAATCTCTAAAGTCGTCCCATAACATAAATATTTATATAGACAATTGTCAACAAGCGTAAAGTCAAATGAGTCCTTATAGATGGTAGGCATATTTTAATCTATATACCTAGAAGAATGTAAAATAATTAGGACATTTAGATGATAAATACAATTCAATAAGTTTATGACCATAAAAGAATATTATGAATCAAATAAAGAAATTGGAGCCATAATCTAGCTTCCCCTATCAGTTGGTTCAGTTACACAAGACACCATGATGTGTTTCCTTGACCTTAAGTTTACATATAAAATCCTCTTTGGTTGACCATGGATCCATGTCATGTAGGAAAACCACTCCACCTACCATTAGTATTTCAAGTTTCTACATAATAATTTAGAAGCCACTATTTATGTAGATTCTAATCTCTTCCAATATTGTAAATTATTGGAGGATACCCATACCAAGGCACATAATTTTCCTAGTGTATATATTTCTATTCCACCATATTTTTTATCCTCCTCATATGTTGATCCTACTACTTTAGTATCAAGATCATTAAATAAACTAGATTCCTCAATCAAGATCAAGATCGTAGATAAAGGTTGTGGGTACTATGAGATATAAAATTCCTTTTGTATTGGTTAGCTACCTTTGTCTCCAAAGTCTTATGGAAAACCAAAAACTAATAAACAAAAAAAATAGAATCCAAATTTATATAGTGTGGCACTACTATGATAAGATTTTTTCTTGTTTATAGGAGTACCAAAAGACAATTTGAAGAATTTTGTGTTGACTTAGCCACCCTCTTTAATGTAGTAAAGATATATACTATTGAACTAGTCATTGTACCTTCCATTAATCATCCATTTGATCTTCTAGACCTCATTCCTTAGGGCCAACAAAATCCTATATTTTGGGACATATTTAAAAATGAACAACTTTTAGTTGAGTTCATGAGACTCTATGAAGACATTATAATCAATGATCCTATACAATATTTTGACATAAACCTAGATCAAATAGGATTTTTTGATAAATGAGTGGACTTTGAAAAATATAAAAAAAATTCAAAATAGAAAAATGAATCCCCTATTGAAACCCTCTTTAAGATTCAATAAAAATAGAGGAGATATGAAGGGGGGATTTAGATGGATATAGTTGATTAAAATATTCCTATTACACAGAGGCTTCCAAACTGAAACTCATTATATGGATATGGTTGGGTGTCTCAAAGGGTCTTTGAAAATGGTATATGGGTGGATAAATGTATGCTCACTTTTGTAGTATGGAAGAAACATGATGATCCTACTTCCTTTTGGGTTTGGAAAAGAACAAATAGATCTCGCATGATAGGTCATGAAATGTTTCATATGGTGTTGGATTTTCTAAGGAAGGATTTAGGTCATGTTCTTCCAAAAAGGAAAGAAACCATTGGTGATTTGATCCACACTCTACCTTTGGTGACAAATGGAAGAAACATGATGATCCTACTTCCTTTTGGGTTTGGAAAAGAACAAATAGATCTCGCATGATAGGTCATGAAATGTTTCATATGGTGTTGGATTTTCTAAGGAAGGATTTAGGTCATGTTCTTCCAAAAAGGAAAGAAACCATTGGTGATTTGATCCACACTCTACCTTTGGTGACAAAGTATCTCCTTTTAAAATGAGAAAGATAAGATCAAAAGGTCATTTTTGGTATAGAAAATGAAATATGAATGGATGGTCCCAAGAAAACTAGTATGATAATGTTGATCAATCGATAAGAGTTCATAGGTCATTCATAGATGCTAGTTAATTGTGGCACCTTGTTGCACTCATCAAGCTTACGAATTCTCCTCTTGATTTTTTAGTAAGAGATATCCAGTCAAATGTAGTTTTTGTTCAAATCTATTTGGGATATGATTCTTTCATACTTTTAAAATTGGGTCTCTCTAAGCTAGTATGATTCTCTTGACTTAAACCTTTTAACTTCATATAGCTTTGTGGTTGTTTTTAAGCTATGGAAGAAAAACATAAAGTCTTGAGGAAAATATTATATTGGTATAATCACCTATTATTGGTTGTTCAAGCTTGGAAACCTGATTCCTCTTTGTCCATGGATAGCCCTAAGCTTCTTCCAACATGGTTTGTCTCCCCAATCTTTCGTTGGAATGCACTGATCCAGTTATTTTGAAGAAAATTGGGGACTCATTTGGATTGTTTCAGATTAAGGATATAGTTTTTCACAATGGTTCCTTATTGACTAAAATGTGTGTCTTAGTTGAGGACAATAATTCCATACCACAATCAATGAAGTTAGAATCAATACATGGAATTTGGCAATAATAAATTGTGAGGGTTTCAAGATCTATGCTAAAGGGGAACATTCAAATGGTTAAAAGTATCTTTTTAAATATAAGTACTTTTAGATATTCTTTGGTGAATAAACTTGAGGGAAATAAGTTTTCTTATGATAATCATAAAAGTCTCAAACTGGTTAATCCTCTACATACACAATCTATTAAATATTCTTTAAAATTTGATGTTCGCCCTAATTAAAATAAAAGTCCTCTCCTTTCAAATATAGACTTGTTTTCTCACAATGAGCATCTGATAATGGAATCTTTGGGAAATCCTAGGCTATTGAGACCCTCACAATCTGGCTAGAATGGGAGATTTGAGTCTTAATGAGCAAAAAGTTAACACAATTGTTGAGCCTACTAAAGCTATAAATGAAGCCAACAACAAAATGGATATCACTCATGAGCTTCAGGGTAATGAATTGGAAACCATCACAAATGTTGTGGTGCTTGATCATTCGAAAGATAGGCCTATAGATCCTTTAATTGAGGCTCTACATTTTTTCTTCCTAGAAGCAGTTTGTAAAGGACAATTATACTCAGGTAATGGATTCAAATGTATCTTCTCCATGTCCACTTCTGGTAGAAATTAATGGATCACAAATAGAGGATATTGTTTCTAATGAAGATCTCCAACAAGACTAGAATGTTTTGCTTGATCAGTTTAAAATGGAGGCTTTAGAGAACCCAAACAATGATGGCAGGCTCTCATATTATCCATTTTGCAGCCAAATTTTAGGATGACTCTTTATAGAGGAAATGTGCTCTCTCCTAGGGGATAAATTGATCAAATTAGTTAGAATTATTGTGGAAAAAACAAAGGTACAATTATCTAAAGAAGTGGTAGATCAAATAGAAAAAATGACCTTTCAATTTGGAATTGGAGTAATCTTCTAATTTCACAATCAAATGGAGATGGGATTTTGCAACAAACACCCACCAAACCATGTTGTGGGAGAAATCCTAATAGTCAAAAAATACAACTTGATATTGTTACAACGATACAATCCAAAATAGAACAAAAAAACAAAGAAAAAAATAAGAAGAAAGACAATAAAAAAGTTGAAGGAAAGGGTAAGAAGGATTGTAAAACTACTTATTTACTTGGGAAAGACACATAGTTGGAGACTACTATGGGGGGAAATAGCCTCTTGGTAAAAATCTCAAATCAAGGGGAGTCAAGAACTCTCCTCAGGCACGATGAGAGTTGCTTCATGGAATGTTAGGGGCTTAAATACCCCTAACAAGAGGAATTTTATTAAACAACAATTGGATGTTATTGATGTTGATAGTATATTTCTACAAGAAACAAAAATTTCTATATCTCAATCCTCATTAAAATTTTATACATGGTAAAAATGGAAATATTGTGTCTCCCCTACACAAGGTGCCTCTGGGGGGTTGGCAATTTTGTGGAACTACCTTAATTTTTCAATGAATCTAACGGTGACAATAAACAACTAGATATTGGTTACTATTTAGCTCTCAAATCTTTCATCTCATGTTGGATTTTTAATGTTTATGGTCCTTAAATCTCTACCTTGATGAAATAGGTCTAGGATCAGGTGACTATTGCAACTATATTACTTCCAAAGGAATTTTGTATTTATGGTGGGCACTTCAATGCTATTTTAGACACATCAAAAAATTAGGGGTATTATTCTCAACTATAAAGTGATGATTGAGTTTGAGGATTTTGTCATCTCTACAAAGTTAATTGATTGCATTCTTACAAATGGACTTTATACTTGGACATATAAGAGGAAGGACTTTTGTAAGATTGCGAAGCATTTGGATATGTTTTTTGTTTTAGATAATTGGATTTTTACTACTTTTGACTACTCAATTTCCATCTTGTTACATTTGGCTTTTGATCACTGTCTAATTGCCCTCTCTATTCTTGAAGATGTTATTTCTCTAAAACCATCTTTCAAATTCTATTCAATGTGGTTTCAAGATCATAAATTCATCTCTTTTATTAGATCTTGGTGGGCCTCTTGTCTAGTAGTAGATGGATCTCATATGTTTAAATTGCATCACAAGTTGAAAAGTCTTATGTCCAAGATCAAAGAATAGAATATCTTACATTTTAAGAATGAGTTTTTATAAGAAAAGTCAGATAGAATTAGACTTACCATATTTATATGAGGAAGTATTCCAAAGGGGTATGGATGACAATATTTATGACAAGGAAAAGAAAGTGAAAACTAAGTTGGGGGAGGTCTTATTGATAGAAGAGGAGTACTAGAGGAACATATCTAGAGAATGTTGGATCTAAGGTGGTGACAAGAACACAAATTGTTTCCATGCTTCTACAAAAATGAGAAAACATATGAATAGAATTGGGGCAATTCACTCCAACATTGGGATTCTTCTTACTGAAACTAACGATATTGATGCAAAGTTTGTTTCCTTTCTTAAGAGTCTTTTGTCTCCATCATTTTAAGGTTGTTCTTCTTCTACTCAGAATGAGGCTACAAGATCATTTGTTAATAACATCCCTAGACTAATTAATGAATATCAATAACAAAATTCTAATGGCCAAATTCACTTAATCTAAATTAAAAGAGGTGGTTTTCTCTATGGCTCTAGAAAAGGGCCACGAGCCCGGATGACTATACTACTCTACTTTTTTAAAAATGTTGGAATATTGTTAGCACGAGTGTTCTTTTCCCTTTAGAAGAAACATGTCTACTTCAAGAGACTTTAATCCTACTTTTTTTTGCATTAATTCCCAAGAAATCGGCCCCATTATCATTTTCAGACTTTTGTCCAATTTCTCTATGTAACATGATATATAAAATCTTTACGAAAGCAATTGCAATCAAGTTGAGAAAACTAATCCCTTTGATTGTTTTAGAAAAATAAAGTGGTTTTCTTATAGGAAGAGAAACTTTAGATGGAGAAATAGTGGTGCATGAGCCTGTCTTACATTCTATCTCAGTTGAAAAAATCCCCTCCATGGTGTTGAAGCTTGATATGATAAAGGCATATCATAAAATAAACCAGTCTTTTTTTCTAAAGATTCTTTAAGGTTTTGGATTTTGTGATAAATGGTGCAAGTGGACCTTGAGTCTTGCATCTCTGAAGCTTACTTTTTGATCCTTGTGAAAGGTGTTCCTTATGGTTTTTTCCCCTCCTCTCAATGGATTAGGCATGTCAATCCCTTGTCCCCATTCCTTTTCAATCTAATGGTTGAGGGCTTGAGTAGAACTATTAAGGCAATCCACGCCTCTTCTCTTTGGAAAGGGGTATATCTTTTTTTTATTTCCTGGTGCATTCACCTATTGCTTATTTGTTTATGATACTTTTATTTTTGGAAAATAAACTATGAAAGAGTCATTAATTATTGAAAAAGTAATTGTGGATTATTCAACAACTTCAAGACAGTGTATTAACAAAGAGAAATCTAAAATCTTTTTTATGCACACTCCATATTGATAAAAAAACATCTTACCATATTTTTGGGCTTCACTACTAATTCTCTTTCATGTAAATATCTTGGTATTCTCTTCTTCTCTAGGAAAGAGAAACATACTTTTTGGGACAAGGTGATTTGCACTATTTCTAGCAGAATTTTAACCTAGAAATTTAAATGGATTTCATTTGCTAGTAAATTGATGATGATCAAATCAGTCTTAAGTCCAATTCTTATTTACCTTGTATACATTCTTAAAATTCCTAAGGGTGACATCATGGAGATGAATAAAGTTTTAAGGTCCTTCTTATTTGCAGACAACCTACATAGTAAAGATAAGTTATCTCTTATAGATTGGGACAAGGGTCGTACTCCTAAGGAAGTAGGTGGTACTAGTATCATAAACATGGAGCTACAAAATAAGGCTCTTGGGGAAAAAATATTATAGTGTATGTATTTAAATCCTAATACAAGATGGTTCAAACTCTTGAGAGCTAAGTTTTTAGATAATATCAATAGAGAAAGGATTTTCACCATCAAAGACTTACCAACAAGGTTCAAAATGTGGAACTTTATGTCCTCTTGCAAAAAATTCTTATTGTCACATATTTCTTAGGTCATTCAAAATGGCGAGAAGGCTTTATTTTGGGAGGACTCATGGAATGGGAAAAAAAAAATTGAGGTCCTATGGACAATGGACCATAATTGAGCAGGTCTTAAAATTGTTATGGGGAAATAAGTTTAAGGATTATATTCAAGTGAAAACTTCTTCCACCTATATGCAAGTAAAATGAAAATCATTCAATTTTTTACCAATTCCACCTTATATGAACCTTTCTTTGAAGCAAGAATTATCTAAAAGAATCATTTTATTTTCATATAAGGTTATTGAAATTATTTGGACTAAATCTTCCTTGGAGCAACATTCAATGAAAGGTTGTTGAAATTATTTGGACTAAATCTTCCTTGGAGAAGATCCATATTGAAGGGGACTCGCTGACTATAATTAATTCGTGCATAACTAGAAATTCTTCTTCAAGGCAAATTTCTTATATTTTAGGTCAGATTTAGTTAATTATTGACTCTTTCACATAATATTGTTTTTCTCATATTTTAAGGGAGGGCAATAAAATTGCAAACTGGTTAGCTAATTGGGGTTGTGACGAGAATTTTTTGGAGGTTAAAAAGGTTGATCAAAATCATAAATTACCTCCACATTTGGAAGTCTTAGTGGATGAAGAGAAGAATATCTTGGATAAGGCAATGGTGTAGATTTGTTAAATTGGTTCTTAGAATCTTACTTCTGTAGTTTGTGGGGGTGCAGGGTTTCGTAGTGTCAATTATCTTCAATTAGGACTAAGGTTGGTTGTTTCATTAATGTGGCCACACTGGCTCGTCGATTTGAAGCTTGTTATCATACTTCGATGTGGTGGTGTGATGAGTAAAGTACGGGTCTGACATAGTCTTCATTAAACCGATTATCATGTTCATGCTTACATGTGTATATGTTGATTTCTCGGTGCTAGCACAATGTATAATGAGGTGGCATGCCAAATTGTGTGAGGGTTTATGCTATTCTAGACATTATGGAATTGGAAAATCGTCTATCTGGGATGCAAGGAATTTGGTCTGGGGGTTCGGATGTGGAGATGGATGTTGAGGGTGGGAGGTCATTTGGGAATGTGTCGCCTTCTGGTGAGGAAAAGTTGATTCCAAGTCAGAGAGAGGATGGGATAAGGTAGAATTTGTAGCAGACGGGTTGGGAGGAGGTTGAAAATGTGTCCCATAATGATACAACTCTGGGAAATTAGAGGTCTATGTGCACTTGGGGGCCAATGTCCATGGAGGAGTAGGGTCGAAAGGGGACACAATTTTGCTAGTATAAAATTTTGATACTCAGAATTGCATGACGTTTTGAGCAGTTGAGATGGGATACAAGCTTTCTCAATCCTGTATGGTTTTCCCCTAGTTCATCGATAAAGGAGGTGATAATGTTACGTGATGCAGGCTCGGCAAGATATTAAAAGAACTCAATGTTGGTTTTGCCACTTCTTCGGGTATTTTGGTCTTTTGTGTGCTCTATCAGTCTGGATCAAATGCGTATTTGGTGGGCCTGTAGGTATAAAAGGTGTACTTCATTTTGTGCCACCATATGTTGTTAGCCTTATTTTCTTTATTGTTAGTTAAGTGTTTTTTTGAGAGACTTTGGCATTATGTTGTAATGGGTGGGTTTAGGCATTATGAGGTATGGGGTATATTGGTTTTATGCTGCTTAGGGGAATTGGGTTTTGGCATTATGATGTATGGGTATAATGGGTATGGATAATGTTAAATGGTGGGTGTTATGAGCCATGTTGGTATCCCCACATTTAACTTTGTTTTCTCATTGGAACTTTTGATATTTGTATTATGGAAAGGATTTGGGGTTTTCTTGCTGATTCTTTCCCCATTGATTATTTGAATCAGTTTAAAATATATAATAATATATCAGTGGCATGCCACTTTTGCTTTAAAAAAAAACATTCAATGAAAGGGAGTTGCTATACTCTCATATCATAAGAGAAGTGTGATTTTTGGTCCACTAGGCTTTGTTGGGGGTCTTCATGTCTACCTAAGGCTAGTATGATTTAAAAGTATAGAGGTTCTATCAAAGCAAGTTTGATCTAAAAGGATTTGATCTAACCCTCTTCAATAAATTACTTCAAAGGAGACCTCTCAAGGCTTAAATGATTATATTTTATAAAAAAATACGTGATTTCAACAAAAATCGGGATGTACCAAATAGTGTAATTTTTCATGGGATTCTATTACCTTAAAGAAATGGAAACTCTTGAAGCCTCCTCTATTACAAGTATTTATTATGTGACAAGCTAAGTGGATTCAATCCCCCAACAATAGTATTAAAATGAACTTCGATGGTGCGTCCAAGGGAATTTTGGGAAAGTCTGGTATTGGTGTGATCTTCAAAAATCATGTTGGGTAGATTATTATGGTAGCTTGTAAAAAAAATCCAATTAGCACTAACAATTGACATAGTTTTTGGCACTTAGTTTTGGTTTTTCGCTAGCAATTCAATTGAATTTCAAATCTTTTTTCATTGAAGGAGACTCAATGACCACAATCAATGCAGTTGCTCATAATTCAAATTTTACTTGGCACTTTAATTACATTTGCACCAAATTAACTCACTTTTATTGAAGCTTGATTATTATGAGTTATCTCGTTGTTATAGAGAAGCAAATAAGTGTGTGGATGAATTATCCAATAAGGCCATTATAGAAAATGTTAGTTCCAAGTTACTCTGTGAGGATTTTTTTCTCATGGATATGCATTTGAAGGAATATTGGGAACATGACAAGTTAGCCTAATAATTGATTGGGCAATTTACCTTTTGGATATCCTTCATAATGAACCCTCCTTGTTCTTTGGAGCCATAAATTTGCTAAAGTACAATGTGTCAATTTTCTCCCTATGAGGGATTACACTGGTTATGAACATTTTTCAATTGGATTTTGGTATAATTTGTCACTTCTATGGTAGATAACATGGTATCGTTCATGATGTGGTGACGTGAATGGTTTTATATCAATTGCCTCCATCATTGCTAGGTAATCACATTTTCATCAAATCTTTGGTTTAACTTAATGCAAATCCTTGACATTTGAAGATATAGTTGGATGATGGGAGCACACTACCTTTGCTTATGAGTGGAAGTCATTCCTTACAACCATTTAAGTATTGCACATGTGAAGTTTCATCTCATCCTCCCTAATATAGCATTTTAGAATGAATCTAAATTATGTCTCTATTGATCCTACAAATTATCATTAATCTCAATTTTTTATTCTCTAGCAAATTGTCTTATCACAGGTTGTCATTTAGGGATCTTCATAGCTAGTTATCTCTCCTTCATTAGTTTTAGTGCTCTCATGGCTCACATATACTCTTCATTAATTTTGGTTCATGTAATTTTTTTTTTATCATAATTAAACATTTTCAAGTCATTATGTGGCCTTGACCAACACACAACAAAAGGATGATATTAATAGTGAACTCGTTACATCTTAATCACACTTTCTCTTCATTTAGTTTCCATTTGGTAGTTGGTTATAGGGATTTTTTATGACAAATTAATTGAGGAATTTTTTTTCCTGATGATTTTGGGAGAATAGAGATACCATGGACTATAATAAGGAAAAACTCTCAAGAGATTTTA
Source organism: Cryptomeria japonica (assembly GCF_030272615.1). Classification (NCBI taxonomy): domain Eukaryota; kingdom Viridiplantae; phylum Streptophyta; class Pinopsida; order Cupressales; family Cupressaceae; genus Cryptomeria; species Cryptomeria japonica. The sequence goes on from NC_081408.1 coordinate 297,791,070, forward strand.
TTATCCTGAGCAAACATGTTGAAAGTTCAATTTATTTGGTGATTGGACAAGACTAGTTAAAAATCAATCTTCAAGCAAAATATTTTCGAAAGTTCCCTCCATATTTCTAACAATTTGTATGGATATTCTACTAGATTCTGAGATGGTGTCTTCTATTACAAACTTCTAAAGTAAACTATTTGTATTTAGTCTGTCGACATGATTTCTTATGACTTGGATGTGGGAAGCTTGAGTTATGTTATCATTCATGTCAAACATGTCCGGTGTTGTCACAGATGACACATTTTGTGTTTTTTTTGTAATTATGTGTTGAGGTAATATAAGTGAAGAGGAAGTTGGAGTTAGTTAGTTGTGTGAATGTACTATATGGTCTAGAAATGTGTGTTTAGATGGTGTATGTTGTCTGGTAGTGATATTAAGTATGAGGTGTTTCCAAAAGTCTATAGAAGGGGAAGTTACAATATTTAAGAAAGAGCATTTAATTTCCTTATGGAAGAATGTTGTACATTTCTCCAGTTCTTGATGATGATGGTTTGCAGTTTTTGATATAATATCTACATTATATGGATGTTTCATTATCATATTTTTAGGTCCTTAGTTGCTCAAATAATGAAGTTGGTTGTCGTGATTTGCTAACAGTGAGGTTGCATGTCAGGACCAATCCGAAGAATGTTTTTTATTGCTTCGCTATGTTGATTCAAGTGTTGTGGCTTGGAGGAAATGTTCATATGGTTCATATAGTATTCCAGTTCAAATTTATAGTGTTGGTTTTATTGGAAAGTGAAGTTATGTTGTTTTGTGTTCGATGTTATCAGTTGTGTTGGTCTTTGACCGACTCAATTACTTTATCTTATTTGGATCATACTCTTTTTGGTCTGGATATGCATTGGAGTTTGAGTTATAATGTTGATATGGGTCTTATCATGGCTTGTGTAGATCAATTAATTTGTATTGGGTGATTTTTTTGGGCCTATTGGTTAACATGCTTTATTGCTTTTGTACATGTTGCATTGGATGACGACTTTGGAGGATATCTTAGCATGTGATTAATTGGAATTGACTAATAAATATTTGTTGTTATGAATTTGGGTCCCCTTTATCTCCTGGAATTGACCACATTGAGTGTTTTTTGTTCAAGTGGCTGACTTTATGTAATTCATGTGTATTCTGTGAGGGTTGGGGTATCCTATTGTATACTATTTGCTTGTGAGTTAGTCCATGGATTGGTCACATTGTCACCTTTCTTTTATATAATCTAGTGCATAACATCCATTGCTATATTAAATAAAAGTTGCTAATCTCAAATGCAACACAACACATCATCATCATTGCATTCATGAATAAATGTTTCTTGCATATCTATTTTTATTGAATTTCTTCCATTATTTCACATATTTTTTAACATTGTTCTTCTTCTTCTTCTTCTTCTTCTTCGTCTTCTTCTTCTTCTTCTTTTCTTTTGAGAGATTACGCGTGCACATTATGCACAAATAATCTCTTGAGGGGGAATCAACAATGTCATCATTTCTAATTTTCTATTTCATATCTAGCTGGGGCATGTCATCTTATTCATCGTATTCATCTCCATCTTGTAGTTTTTCTTTTCTAATTTTTTTTCTTGGCTACTTTGTCTATTCTTTGTGTTGGTGTAAATAATTATTCATCTTGGATATTATTACACTTTACTTAAGTTTACTTAGGAAATGCATTTCATAGTAGTTTGGGTATGAGACACTTGGGTGTTTGTGCCACATTGGGATAGTGTGTGTAGGAGAATTTCCACCTTTTATGGTGTGATCTTATTGTTACACTCCACATTCAGTGGGTGATCCACCTCATGTGGACTATTATATTATTTCTCCTACCTACCCACACCTATTTCCTACCTACCCTTGTTTCTTATTGAGCCACATGTCATGTTTGTGTGCTCACATATCCATATAGCCTTACCTATATAAGCAGGCTCATTTTCATTATATGTATCGATTGATGATCCAGTTGATCAGTATTTTCATCTTGATAGAATACAGTTTATTTCTATCATATATTTTGTCTCTCTTATTTGTGCTTTCTATTGCCTCTTGATCTTGGCAAAATCTCACATGGTATTAGAGTTGGTCCATGTCTCACATGGTATCAGAGTCATTAGAGTGTCATTGGTTTGCTAATTAAGAGAAATTTGATGCTATTTGGGGTTTGCATTTTGGAGTTTTCTATTGCAGGTTGTTATTGAAGCTTGATGGATCAAATATGAGGTTATCATCCAAGAAAGTCACTTTTGCCTTTTGTTTCATCCAAATCAGACTTCGGAGGCCAAATCTAGAGGCATTTGAAGTTTGACGCTGTAGTGGAAATTTTCCAGAAATTATAATTTTGCAGGCGATTTTCAAATAGCGATATCTCACTCATCCGGACTCCTTTTTTCGAGCAATTTTTTTTGTTTTGGGGTAGAATTCCATGATCTATATAGTGGTGCAGAATTTTTTTTATTTTTGGATACAGGATTTTTAGAAATTGCGAAATCCTGATTTTTACAACTTTGGAGGCTTCGTTTGGGCTCATATGGATTCTTTTTCAGGTGCCGTTTTTTTTGAAAGTGCATATTTTTTCATCTACTTTCATAATCTGCCATCTATTTGCAGTGATTTTAAGTAGAAATTGTACTTTCAGTATTTGGCCATTTTTGGCATATTTGGTACTTGCATTTTGCTTGGATCTCAGTTTAGATCACTAGCAGTATTTGTTGAAGTCTCTTTGATCTCATTTTGAGAAGTTGTAAATTGAAATCAGAAGTCCACTTTGCCTTGTTTTGCAAGTGGCCCACTGTATACGCACTAAGTATAAAGTGCCAAAATCACCATTTTGGGGGGATTTCTTGATTGAGTATTTTGGGGGGGTGTCTTGTGTGATTGTGCCTCTCTCTATCTTGTGTTTTTTCATTTTGGTGCTATGGGTTCTCCTAAATTTCCACTTTTAACTCCTCATAATTATGCATCATGGAAAATTAAGGCATGGAGTAAACTAATGGAAAAAGGACACATTCATTATGTAAATGAAACTATTACAGCACCACCTGATCCTAAGGCTGATCCTAATGCTCAAATTGAATGGCTTACTAAGAATGCTATGGCACTTGGAACTCTTAGAAAGTATGTATCAGATGACCTCATTTTTCACATTGATAAGTGTACAACAATTAAAGAGGCTTGGGATATTTTTAAGAAATTGTATGGTCAAGTTGATGAGATTAAGGGCTACAAGCTTGATAGTGAACTCACAACTTTGGATCCCAAGGATTTTGATACAATCCAAGATTATGTCACAAAAGCAACTGAATTAAGAGCAAAACTAAAGGATTGTGGAATTGACAAAAATGGTGCTCAATTGGTTTATAACTTGTTAGACAAACTTCCTTCGGAGTATGCAACCTTTGTATCTAGCTTTCACACCCATAGGTTAGCTCAAGGTTCCTCATACACTTCTCCCTCATTTGATTCATTCACAGAGATGTTGATACTTGAGCAATCTAAGTTGACCACGATGGGGATTCTCAAATCTTCAAAGTCACAAGCTTTGGTGGCTAATAAAGGGAATCAAAGTAATCAAGGAAAAGGAAAGAATCAAAAGTAACCTAAGTCTAAACCACAACAAGATGGAGCACAATCTTCCTCTCCACAACAAGGTGATTCACCATTCTCACCTAAGAGGAAATCACATAAGGACAATCTTTTTTGGGGATATTGCAAGAAGTCAGGACATGATGAACATCATTGTTATAAGAAGGATATTGATGAGTTGAAGAATCTTCTTGAGAAGAATAGAATCAACCTACCTTCTAGAATGTCTACATCGACTTCTTCTTTTAAGGATAAAGGAAAGGATCACTCTTTTGGGACAGATAAAGGACAAGCTCTTTGTGCTACTACAAGTCATGATTCAGGGAGATGGCTTCTAGATTCAGGGGCTTCTCATCATATGGCATCTTCACAGTCTATGTTTTCTACATTAGAGCCTTGCCACATGTCACAGATTTTGATGGGCAATCATACATACATGGATGTGATTGGGAAAGGATCTATTGCCATTGGGGATAACTCCTTCAATGATGTGTTGTGTGTACCCCACTTGACAAATAATCTTCTTTCCATCTATCAAATCACACATGGGGCAACTAGGAAAATTGTGGAGTTCACACCTAATTCAGTTATCATTAGAGACTTGGAGAGTGGAGCTATCATTGCGACTAGGGTGGTTGATCATGCATCTCGGTGGTACTCTTTTTCAGATTTTGGTCCTATTGATATGGTTGGTTCTTCCTATGTTGATGATTCAGATTTTGAGGAGAACTTTGGGCATTTGAACTTGGGGATTCTCACATGTGACCCTGTTCTTGAGCCTTGCATTTCATCTCCTTCTATTGATATCACACCACCTATTGCACCTAATGATGCAGCTAGTGCGACAATTTTGCCTTCTTATGATTCAGTGCAGCAGGATATTTCATGTCTTCCAGCTTCAGTTGATTGGGATGCCTACTTGACAGACATTGCAGGTTTGTTTGTGGACTCCTATATTGCAGATTTGGGAGACACCATTCATGACATTCATCTTCTCTTTAATGAAGATGATCCTTCTTTGATTGTTGCAAGGGATAACTCTAACCCTCTTCAGCATTCTCTACATGATCAATCTTTAGAGGTTGACATGATTGTGGATACTTTTGTACAACACTTGGAGGAGGTCTCTTTATCTTTTGAGGAGACATATGAGTCTTTGGATATTGTTCTACATTCATCTCCACTAGATCTTGGAGTGCCTTTTTCAGCAGTGTGGTGCAGTTTACCACCTTTGGAGGGGGTACCTTTCAACATCGACATGGGGACACTTGAGCAGTTTTCAGAGATTCCTTTCATCACGAGTATTTTTGCTTCATCTTCCCTTCATGGTTGGGGAGACTTCATGGATACACCATTGGTTTTGTTTCTTCCTAAGGGGAGGAATGTTGTTCAATGTTTATGGAGTATTTTCTTCATTCATCTTCGAGATTCTATCATTGGTGCAGATTCTAGATTGAGGGGGGCTTCCTAGTCTCTCTTCTTCTTCTCTCATATGGGGGGGAATTTTTTCTCACATGGGGTTTTGTCCTTCACATACTTGTATGAGATTTCTTTGTATCTAGTTTTCATCTCTCTTTTGGGGGTGGGTTTTTTCCCATTGGGTTTTTCTCTCTTTCCCCGCTTTGTGAGAGATTTCCTTGCATTGGTTTTCATGCATTTGCATTTGTACATGGGTACCTAACATGGCCTCGTAGTTGAGACCCATCTTGCATTGCTTAGTTGCATTGTAGACTTTAGTGCATTCCCCTAAGTTGCACTTAAGGGGGGATGTTGGTGTAAATAATTATTCATCTTGGATATTATTATACTTTACTTAAGTTTACTTAGGAAATGCATTTCATAGTAGTTTGGGTATGAGACACTTGGGTGTTTGTGCCACATTGGGATAGTGTGTGTAGGAGAATTTCCACCTTTTATGGTGTGATCTTGTTGTTACACTCCACATTCAATGGGTGATCCACCTCATGTGGACTATTATATTATTTCTCCTACCTACCCACACCTATTTCCTACCTACCCTTGTTTCTTATTGAGCCACATATCATGTTTGTGTGCTCACATATCCATATAGCCTTGCCTATTTAATCAAGCTCATTTTCATTATATGTATCGATTGATGATCCAGTTGATCAGTATTTTCATCTTGATAGAATACAGTTTATTTCTATCATATATTTTGTCTCTCTTATTTGTGCTTTCCATTGCCTCTTGATCTTGGCAAAATCTCACATGGTATCAGAGCTAGTACATGTCTCACACTTTGAAACAATGTCACTTTGAACATTTCTTCGAAGAGGGGCAAATTGTACACACTAAATTTTTTCCATTAGTTGTTCCTCTAATTATTAACATTGATTTATCCTAATATCACACATTAACCATTAATTCCACACCATTACCATTTACCATTTATTAATTATCACATATTATCCATTTTTATTTATCATTTACCCACTTAATTAAATAATATTTATATTATGTAATTATTTATGAGCTAATTTATCCATTCATAGTTTTTTACCAGTTAATTTCAGAAACTCAATTTTCATCCATTAAGTAACTTAATCACCATTTTAGAAACTTCTTTATCTTCCTTTAGTCAACTCAATATTTAAATGAAAATTTTGGGTTTACATTTATCCATCAAATAGATGAATAATCTATTATTATCTTCTCAAGATGTTGAATTGAAAAAAAAAATCGGTTGAGTTGACAACACTAATTCTCTAGATAACTTAGATTTTCAATCTTATCTTCATCTTCTAAGTCTTTAAATTCAATCATTTCCTCATTATTTTAAACTTATCTATCAATCAAATAA